>NC_056737.1:740507873-740807873 GCF_019279795.1 Protopterus annectens | reverse complement strand
TAAGCAGGGGTGGCTCATGCTATTGGACTGCAGGACTGCAGCCCCCCCCAGCTGTAAAAAAGTAAATAAAACAAAAAATAAAATAAAATAAAATAAAATAAAAAACGCGAGTCCCAGAACATCGCGCATGCGCACTCACAGCATTCGGACTGCTGGTGAAACAGTCTGGAGTCTGGAGCAGTCCGGAGTATGAAGACAACATTCAGCTCCAAATTTTCCCAGCAGTCTATGCAGTTAGAACTGCATAGATTGGAAGGGGATCGGACTGCAATGTCAGCAGGCTGGTGCTCTCACAGGAGGGACTAGGACGAGTGGTGCTCTCGCGGGAAGGAAGGGATTTACACTCGGCATGGGAAGGAAGGATTGAAGGGATTTACAACTCGGCGTGGGCTTTTGCAGCTGCAGGGACTTTTGGATTTTGCTTTACAATGGCTTTGGCTCAGGTAGTGTGTGTGTGTGTGTGTGTGTGTGTGTGTGTGTGTGTGTGTGTGTGTGTGTGTGTGTGTGTGTGTGTGTGTGTGTGTGTGCGTGTGTGTGTGTTATGCCCATTTGTATGCATGTGTCCAAAAATCTTTTGGTGTACTGTTTTGTTCTAAAGTTTGTAGGAGCTTTCTATAATGTATGCAGTAAATCATCTGCACTAGGAAGTCCAAGAGTTGCACTATCAATGATGGAAAGTTAGATTTGTAAAAGGCTAGTATTCTCTTGGCAGTAGCATGTTCACATTTATGCACTGTGGTACTAAGCTTTCTTCCCATCTGTACAAAGCATCCTTCTAGCATGTGCTCTAATTACTTTTAGTAAACAGTCTGTGCTCATTTCAAAGACCGCTGTTCCTAGAAATAGCCTCTCTTCACATAACACATCCCTTTGCCTTCAATGGAAAATACGTTGTCTGCTTTATTTTTGTGACACGCATCATTTAGCATTACTTCTTAATGCCAGATATTAGCATAAAACAGGAACCCTTTTTTTCCACGGAATTACACGTCTCTTTTTTGTTTAAAGAAGCTACCTCTCTCTCTGTATATATATATATATATATATATATATATATATATATATACATATATATATATATATATATATATATATATATCAAGAATTGTCAGTATTTTGAATTAACTGGCATTCCTACAAGTTGATAATAAGTAGTTTATGAACAGATAAAAAAAAAAGGAGTGATGGTTCAGTTGCTGCTGAAAGCTTCATTTTTCACTGAGCAGTTGTGTTTTACTGGATATAACCTTCAGCGTCTTTTCTTTCTATGAGGTGACTTGCTTTCTTAGCTATTGCTGATGCAGCAAAGCCAAGGTACAAGAGCTTTGATTCTAGGAGCAGGTTATTCAGGCGAGAGAATGTCTTCACCAGGTTCTTAACACACAGCTCCATCTATCTTTAATACTCCATCAATGTCCAAATAAAGGTAATTCATAAACCTGAACATGGCATAGTGATTCTATCCCACTTTGAAGGAATGCTTTTCAGTTTTCACCATTATAGAGGAATTGTGGTACTGAAATCTAAATGTATAATAACTATTAAACTGGGAACTGTTGTTATGTACCCTTTATAAGTACACCTGCTTGAAGTAAATATTAAGAAAAATTACAAAATACATTTTAAAATAATTTTTTCTTAAAACTTCTATACATATAATCTGAAGGGTGAAAAGTACAGTTTTGGATAATACATAAAAAACATTGCCTTGCCTCTACACAATGATAAATGGTGAATTATTGTTATGACAAAAAATGTTTCTTCTGAGCATTGCAGTTGAATTGTTGTGGTGTCTGAATCATTGTACAGTTCTCTTATGCCATTCTTAATTAAACAGTGCATTTAGGTAAATAACGAGATACAGATTTAACTTTATGAGTACAGAAAATAAGAAAAATTGGAGCATCTGAAATAATTCTGGAGGTTTCACCTTCAGAATGAGGTAAATAGACTAGTTAGAAAATTGTATCATACATATTATAAATAATTGCAATGATTGTGTTGTCTTGCTTTGAATGCGCTCATCTGTAATGCCTTCCTTGCAATTTTTTTTGTATCCCAGCTGCAATTTGTTTTTTTTTTTAAATCTACTATATTCTGTTGTAACCCCAGACTGAACCTGAGAAAAGGTCCATATGGATCAGTGTTCTACCATTGTCATCGTTAACATACAAACTAACAAATGCCAGTATTTTCAAGTGGCCAGTATAGTTGTTTGGCAGTGATAATTAGAAATGTCTTTTGATTTACACATGTGTGTGTGTGTGTGTGTGTGTGTGTGTGTGTGTGTGTGTGTGTGTGTGTGTGTGTGTGTGTGTAATGCCCCAGTTGCTATATACTGGTGGCTAGAGAGAACTCGGGATACATGGTGGTGGGTAGTCAGGCTTGAACCCTGTACCTTGTGTGCAGGTAACAACAGCCTAAATTACCTACCCACCACCATTTGTTAAACATTTGCAGATTTTGCCTCATATTTGTTGTGTTCTGTTCCTCATAAAATCTGTGGTTTCTGTATATTTTTTTCTTACATAGTTGATGGTGCAGTGGTACCATTGTTGCCTGACAGCTACAGGTTCTCTGGTTTGATTCTTGGCTGGGGTGCCTTCTGTGTGGAGTCTGCATGTCCTCCCTGTGTTTGTGTGGGTTTCCTCTAGGTGCTCTGGTGTCCTCCCATCTTACAAAGACATGTGTCTGTACTGTTTCTCCCTGGGCCTCTGCTGAAAATTGGCTTTTGTTGCAAGTCAGACTTTCCTGGTTAACAAATGTTAAATAAATAAAAATAACAGGCATTTGAATTTCAGACTTCATATCCTTCAGAAAGTACATGTTAACACAAAACCTTTTATTCTAGCAATTTTCTAAGTTTATAAGATGGATATTTGAAATTTGTCCCTATTTTTGGGACTCTACTCCCCCATTATTGGCTTCATCCAGGTTTTTTGTGCTAAGGTTGAGAGCTATGGTGAGAACTGAATCCAGTGAATATGTTTGGGGGCCGTATTCCCCCATTATTGGCTTTGTTTAAATGTTTTGTGCTAAGAGGTTGACAGCTATGGTGAGAGCTGAATTCACTGAATTGTAGCCATTTAAGTTTTAGTCTTCCTCTCTTTCACAAAACAGCTGATTTGGCATAGTGGTATGTTGCTCTGACTGTTTTGCACATGGTCCTGGGTTCAAGATTTGGCAATGAAATGTATGGTGGTATTGCAGCATTTTATTCTAGCAACTTTCTAACATTATACAAGCAATGTTTAAAATGTGTCCCTGGCTTTTGGGCTTTTGACCCCCCCCCCCAATAAATTTTGGCTTTTTCCAGATTTCTTTCTCTGAGGTTGAGAGATATGAGTATCAGAGCCATCACCATCAGCCAGAGACATTTCAAATTGTGACATACTTGTTGCACTCTACACCCCCATGTAGTGACTCTGGATGCATCCAAACAAGGCAAGGAGCAGTTATGCAGTGTAAGTGTGCAGACTATTCCCCCATTCAAGGTAGATACAAGTACGATAGTGGCTTTTCATCTGTCCTTTATTTTGCAGAATGTTCTGGTTTTCTGTCATATTTTTATACTGTTGATTTATGCTTCTTATTATTCAGAAAATGCATGATGTCGCAGTGCCCTGTTGCTCTGTGTTTAAGTAACAATGCTTTAATGACCATCAGGTAAGCTTGTCTGCGATTGTAAGATGCAAGTAACCTTTAATAAGCATACTGTTAAATAATTACCAACACTAAAAGCCTTTTTGTTGTTGCCATGCAGAGAATATTTACTTAACTAGATAATGTACAAGCCTTAGGTATTGAAATGCATATGACAGTATTTGTAATAAAGGACAGGATTACAGTATTTTCAGAAGCTCATTGCATTTGTTGGCGATTTGCAGTCATCTTAGCAGGCTTTACCTGTAAACTAAACAGAATGCCAATCTATCATGTGTGGTCCATAATCTGTTCAGTAATCCTTTAAGCAATTTATCATGAGCTTGTTTCTTGTTTGCTGTTCATTTTTTACTTTGATCATGTTTTCCCCATCAAACAAGTAGATAGTTGTTGTCAGGCAGCAGGTCCTTTTTTGGATAAATATTTTTACAAGTGGGGGTATCACAGAGATTGCTGCTTTCAGCATGTTACTTGGTACTTTTATAAAGCTGAATATAAACTATAATTAGAACTGCAGTGCAAGGAGAAGCTTGTTTTTTATACTTGATTTTGGCTGGTATTCCAGTAATGTATTTAAAAAGTAATTTATTTTTTCATGGCTCACAACCTTTTCGTTTCCATCTAGATATTAAGTAAGCTGTCGTGTAGCCAATGCGTTGAAATATTTTTTTCTTCTACACTTCATTTTGTCTTGATTGGACTCTCGTAATGATGGTTTGCCATCCAGGGCAGCGTATTTAATTAAAGTTCCAGTTGTTGTGGTTTTGAGCATAGCTCCACCCCTTTATAGTTGGTCACACCCCTTCCCATTGGCCCCACCCATTCAGCTGTCTCCTGTAGCCCTCCTTTAATTTGAAGTCACCAGCCTCCACTGAAGATAAGATGCATAAGGAAAGCTGGTGGTGGAATGCAGAAGTCCAGGAAGTCATCAAAAGGAAGGGGGAGTGCAGGAAAAAGTGGGAGACAATAAAGACTGACCAGGCTAGGAAGGAATACTGGCTGGCTAACAAAGAAGCTAAGAAAGGAGTTGCAATAGCAAAGAATAGGACATTGGAGGTACTCTATCAACTTCTGGAAAGCGACTTAGTAGGTGCCAAAAAGAAATTATATCAGGATGCAAGCAAAGACAGAATGATAAGGAAGACAGTCAGACACCCTTCATAAGGGATGCTAGCAACAACCTCCTCATCAGTCCACAGGACATCAAAGGCAGATTTATTTAGTTTATATATTTACTGACATTTGTTGACCGGGAAAGTCAGACTGGGTCAGGAACCCATTTTCAGTGGAAGTCCGGGGAGAAAAGCTACAACAAATTATGATATGCTTAAAACTACACAAGGAAAAGTATAGTGAATTGATAGAAAACATACATACATACAAACTGAAGTTGATTTTGTAAAACAGTAGAAGATTGTAGCAACATAGTTGTTAAAGTAGTTATTGTTATTATTATCAAGTATTGGGACAATATCAAAGAACAGTACACCAATTTTAACATCTACAAAGGTAGAGTTGTTTACAGTTTAAGGATACGAAATTAGAACATTAAAAATAGAAATAGAAATTTCTAAAAAAAATGGAAGGAGTATTTCCAGCATCTTCTGAATGAAGAAAACCCCAGAGGAGATGTACTGCCCCAGAAACAGCCTACAATGAGAGAAGAAGAGGAGACCACCCTAGAAGAAGCAAGAATAGCACCAAGGAAAATGAAGTCTGGAAAAGGAGCAGGCTCAGATGAGGTCACAACAGATATGATAAAGATACTGGGTGAGGTACGGGAGAAATGGCTCCTGAGGGTACTCATAGCAGTGTGGAGAGAAAGGCGTATCCTATATGACTGGAGAATAAGCAAACTCATACCAATGTATAAAAATAAAGGAGACATCCACAACTGTGGGCAGTACAGAGGTGTTAAAGGAAAAAACTTCAAAGACCAATTCACGTAAGGTTCAGATATGGCATTTAATTACTTGCTGCAAGGAGACAAAAACATGCAAATACAGGGTTTTGCCTGACTACTAACAGGAAGTATGCTCTTCTTATACTGTTCTCCAAAACGTTGCTTTCTATAGTTGACGTAATTAAACACAACTTTCTGTATTGTTCTACAGCAGATGTTACTCAGATTTTTTGCTGACATGACTGGATTTATGAAAAACATTTGAGAATAACAACCTATCCTTGGGGGCTTTAGCCCGCTACAAGCTTCTATTGTGTAGTTCTAATGCATGTGTTACATTTCAAGGTACTTTTCTAGCTTAGACACTAATAAATGCTGATTGCAGTTCATATATTTTCAAGCAGTCTTTGTTCTTATTATCAATAGCTTCTGCAGCTGTGTATTTTCTCACAGCATAAGCGGAACTCCTTGTCTAAATCTCATAACATTAATACAAGCGATACATCTATTTATTATTTTCCTGACACAAGCAGAAATTATCTGCTTCCCTGTAAATTTCCAGAGCATAGGCAAAGATCATAACTGCACATATTTCATGACAATACAAGATTGGAAAGCTTCTGCAGTTTGTACAGATTTATGCAGTGTGAAATAGAATAAATGTGTTAACCCCTTTCAAACCTTAAATGCACTAAGCATATTACTAATACATACACTAATACATATTTTTCTAACATTTCCCTCCTTTTAATACTTTATTCTACTTTCAAAATAAGCATAAACAGTTTTTCTTCCCCTAACCTCTTCCTGCTCAGGATTTGCAGTTAAGAGAGTCATTCAGTTTAAACTTATGAAAGCATTTTCAATTTTTTAACAGTTCTTCAAACTCAGCACTTTGATATAAGGTTTCTGAAACTGACATGTCTATAAGGTCTTTGATCAGTCTTTTCAAGCAGGGGATGCCACGGCAAACACATACTCCCAGTAGGATCATTCCTACACAAATAGCAATCAAGATGTTCATTAGTATAGTACCCCACCCCCCAAACCATTTCTGGAAAAAAATCCATCAGTGGGTTTGGTCCTGGTTTGGTCATGTCCGACACTTGCTGAATTACCTCAAGGTGATTGTCTATCTCGTGTTTATGATCAGGAATATATGAACAGCACTCCTCCTGGATTAAAGCGCAAGTACACCTCACGCCACTAGGGTGAAGTCAAGAGCCATGCGGTTCTGAAGCACTACAGTTCTCATGGCATTCAGTTCATCAGTCACCAATTATAGGGCGGAAAAAGTTGCATTGCTCATTACTTCGAGAAGTTTAGACAGTTTTCTCAGCTCCCAGATCGATTTCACTGCTCCATATGCTGATAATATACCTGCCCACGATATAACACTGTCACTCAAGTCCATGTGTGTCAGTTTATCAGTTATAGAATGATGGTTTTTCCAGCTCACATCGATTTACAGGTTTTTTGACGACTTCTCAGACATTCCAAATTTTTCCTCGAGGTAAGACTGCCGTGTGTCGTATGGCTGGAACCAGGTAGCCCAAAAAACAACTGCCGAACCAATTCTCAGGTAACCACTTGTATGCTTTTCTTCCACATACAAAATAACAATTCTCTACTTTAGTAGTAACTTTACTATGAATATACACTTGTCCTGCATGAAACATTTTTCTATCAATTATAGACAGTTGTTTATAAAGAAAAGAATCATGCTTTACTTCATCAGTTGTTTTGTGCATTAATTCAAAGAATGAATCATAGTTTGTATTACAATAAGAACCTGCGTTATTAGCTTTAGTGTAGCATCTATAAGGAACAGTCACATTGCAATTGCTCCAACTCACTTGAACAGTATAATTTTTATAAAAACACACAGTCCCTTTTTGTGGAACTGACAAGTGCAATACTATTTTATCTTGTGATGTAACAGTTGATGTATCATAAATCAAGTTTTCCCAGGTCTCCTTAACTCCTAGGGGGACTGAAGTCATCAATAACCCCCCTTATGCTGTCGGCAAAGCTGTGCAAATCCAGCAATTCGAAACATTGAAAGTCTCAGCATACACATATTTGATGGCCTGGTAAGTGTTGAAGTTTGGGTGCCAGTCTATGAGCAACGCTTCGCGTTTATTCAGTTCAGTTTGTGAGGCTGGGAAAAGGAATGGCCACAACAAAAAGATTATTGTCACTAGTACAGTTAACAGGATGATTATGCAATACTTCTGAGGAAATGGTTGTTCTGCATTCCTGTTTTCTCCAACTCTTCCGAGTAGTTTTATTTGGATTCTTCTGGATTCTATCATTTTTGCTCTTGACATGTGACAAGATTTTTGTCTAGTTCAAAGTTCTTAACTAGTTTGCAGTGTGTCAGGTGGATCCATGAGGCCCGCTCTGCGATTTTGACTGTAGTAGGTGTCGACAGGAGCACCTGATATGGACCTTCCCACTTTGGTGTCGTCCAGTTTTTCTTTTTGATTGTTTTCACCCAGGCCACTGCCACTTCTGATGTCTCAGCTCGTTCTTTATCTGAAACAGAATTTGACTGCAACAGATGTTTAGAATTCAACAAATTTCTCATATACTCTGCTAGTGTACAGTTGGCTTCCTGGTCTGCGGGCATGAGAGGTTTCCACTGAGGTATATAATAAGCTCTTCCAAATAGTTTTTTCAAAAGGAGTCAATCCTTTTGCATTCGGAACAGTTCTCATGCTCAACAGTGCCAGGGGCAGACAGTACACCCAATTCTTCTCTGTTTCTACTATTAATTTCCTTAGTTTATTCTTTAAAATCCCATTATGCCTCTCATCTAGCCCTGCAGATTGCGGATGGTATGCACAATGATTCTTTAAAGAAATACCAAAATGTTTACTTAACTGTTGTATGGTTTGGTTTACAAAGTGTGTACCGTTGTCACTGTAGATCCTTTATGGAATGCCGAATCTAGAGATGATTTCTTTAACAAGGACTTTCGCTACTGTAGCCACGTCTGGATTTTTGGTCGGAAAGGCTTCCACCCATCTGGAAAACATATCTACAATGACAAGACAATACTTCTTATTTTCACATTTTTTCAGTTCTATGAAATCCATACAGATAGTATGAAACGGATACGGTGGTGTAGGGAAACTCCCTTGCTTGGGCTTTAATGCCCCTTGTGCATGATGTTTGTTACAAATGTGCCACATCGAACAAAATTTTTTGGAATAGTTTGTAAATCCATATGTTGTGAACACTCGGTTCACCAGCTGTACCATCCCCCCTGTTGAGACATGGCATTGCCCATGGCTCAACAAAGCTGCATATCTAAACAAATTAGATGGTAATATTGGTTTCCTTTCTTTAGAGATGTACAGCCCCTTTTCGAGAATTGCTCCTCGTTTTACCCATCTTTGTTTCTCAACTTGAGTAGTGAGTGTCTGCATTGCCTTTAACATTTCTAAGTCTAAAATCTCAGAGGGCTGTAGTTCCTCATTCAAAAGAAATACTTCTGAAGCTGCCCGCTTTGCAGCTGTATCAGCTCTCGCATTACCTTTTAAAATCCTATCCTGTTGCTTGGTATGAGCTGTGCATTTACAAATAGCTACTTTCTGAGGTAACTGAATAGATTCTAAAAGATCTAAAATAAACTGTGCATGATTAATAGGTTTGCCAGTAGATGTTATCATTCCTCGGTTTTTCCACTGTTGCGCAAAAACATGTACAGTAGAAAAAGCATACTGGCTGTCAGTAAAAATGTTCACACATTTACCCTTTGCTAAGGTACATGCCCATGTCAAGGCAATCAATTCTGCTGCCTGTGCAGATAAGTTGTGTGGTAAAGGTTTCGCTTCTATAATCTCAGTATCAGAAACTACTGCATATCCCACTAGGTTCTGTCCTGCAGGACCCTTTTTGCACGAGCCATCCACGCAGTATGTCACCTCGGCATCATCCAAGGGGACATCCGTGAGATCTTTTCTAGGCAGTGTCTTTTACTCAATCACCAGCAGGCAGCAGTGTGGTGTGCCATATGCAGGGGTTGGGAGCAAGGTAGAAGGGTTCAAAGTTGTGCATCGCTCAATTGTCATATGAGGTTGGCTCAACAATATAGTCATACAGGAAAGATGCCTAGCAGGGGAAAGATATGCTACCTTCTCTTGCAGTAAAATAATTGTGACTGCATGAGGCACTCTCAATGTGAGAGGGTGGAACAAAACTACTGAGGCCGAAGCCTGTACTGCCATTGCAGCTGTAACTACTGCTTGTACACAGTGAGGTAAAGACCGTGCCACTGGGTCTAGTTGTGATGACTAATAAGCAATTATTGCTTGTCCCCATGCTGTTGTGTTAACACTGATGTCATATAACCTTGCTTACAATCCACAGTCTGGAAAAAATGTTTATGATAGTTTGGTAATCCCAGAACTAATGAGGACGCTATTAACTGTTTCAGTTTGCAGAAAGCAGATTCTGCTTCTGGTGTCCATTGCAGAAAATCCTGTGCTGCCATAGGCTTTTTATATATCAGGTCAGTCAGTGGTGCAGATTCCAAGGCAAAAATTAGTCGTACCCAGGAAGGACATCATTTCCTTCTTGGTAGTGGGTTTTGGTGCTTGTAAAATTGCTACTTTTCTGTCCTCATCTAATGTTCTACCCTCTTTGGATATTACATATCCTAGGTATTTAACTTATTTTCTCCAAAGCTGCAGTTTATTTTTGTTTACCTTATGTCCTTCAGTGGCTAAAAATTGTAATAGCGCTATGGTATCTTCTTTGCAATCTTGCTGGGTGGGGGCCGCCAGCTGGATATCATCAACATAAAGTAAAATCTGACTGCCTCTTGGTGGGGTAAATCCCGCCAAGTTGCTTGCCATTTCTTGTGAGAATATTGTCGGACTTTCACAATATCCCTGTGGTAGTCGCGTATATGTATACCTTTTCCCCTGAAATGTGAATGCGAACCAATACTGGCTGTCAGGGTGTATCGGTATCGAAAAGAACGCATTGCTGATATCTACCACAGAAAAATATTTCTGTTGAGGTTTTAAATCATTCAACAGGGTGTGTGGGTCTGGTGCTGTAGGTGCCCTTGGTATCACTGCGTCATTTACAGCTTGTAAATCTTGGACCATATGCCATTCTCCATTTGCTTTCTTAACAGGAAATAAGGGTGTGTTACATGGTGAATCGGGAGATTCCACCAGTACCCCTTCCTTAAGTAAAGCTGCTATAGTAGGTTTGATTCCTAACTCTGCATCTTTTCTTAAGGGATACTGTCTTTTCTGTGGTCTAAATGCTGACTTTGGCGTAATAGTAACTGGTCCCACTGTACGAATAAGTCCTACATCTGATTGTCCTGTTGACCAGAGAGTTTCTGGTATATTCTGTAAGGCATTCTCTTCCTCCTTTAATAGGAGTGCTAATCAGCTGTCCTTGCTAGACTGCAAGTGCACGGCTGGGTGGGTCTGAGTTATCCAATTCAGCCTCTGTATTTGTATTCCTGGTTCTGACAGTTCTAATTCTGTCTGCCTTTCCCATCTTGTAACTTTTTCTCCTAAGTCTGCCCATTCTATGTTTCTATCCTTGGTTAAGTTAACATGTGGTAATCGATTAGATTTATAAAGTGCAAAGAACTCCTGGGGCAATGAACAGCTGGCCACACTGTTCCCTTCCATGTCCCAGTACAGATTACATAATATCAATCTGTTTGCATGATTTTTAAACAATTCTTGCTCATATTCTTTATCAGGTCCTGGTGTGTTACAGTAATACAGAGTATAGTGCAACAGGTGCTGTTTGTCAATGTCAAGGGAGGGGAACTTACTGATGGCTATATTCATTAATTCTTCGGTCACAGTCCCTGGACCAGTCGTAACCAAGTCCTAACTGTACCAATAAAACACTTCACCTTCTGATTGCACTGCAAAGGTATCAATTTGTCGCTGTGCTTCCATACCCTGCATGGTCGGAACTACTGCTATACCAAATAGCTGCAAAAGGTCTCTGCCCAAGAGGTTTACTGGGCATTTTGCAGAAACAACAATTTTGCTTTTCTGGGTCAATCCTGAAACAGGATCAGTTATTGCTATGCTATGGGAGAAAGGCTCCCGGTACAGCTGTCCATTAGCTGCTTTTACTAGTATATAGTCAGGTGACTCTGAATTTTCTGGCAGTTTGGAGGGATGTATCAGGGTTCGTGATGCCTCTGAGTCACACAAGAATTTGACTTCCCTCCCTTCTACCAAGAGCGTAACTTCTGGTTTTGTGTCTGCTAAATAGAGCTCTAAGCTCAATAAAGCTAAATCCAATATTTCATTTTCTTCACTATCCGTAACTTCCTACACTTCCTCTATTTCTTCTGTCACATCCTCTACTCCTTCTATCACATTTTCATTTGTCCTTTCTCTGTTGTCCCCTTCTAGTGATTCCTGACTATCATATAGTCAGTCCTCACCCTCTTTGTCTTCAGTGGTTGCCTTCTTGTTTTTCTTGCAATCCCTTGCTAAGTGTCCCTTTTACTGCATTTAAAACATTCTCCCCTTTTCTTTCGCCCTTCAAAGTCCTCTGATCGCTGATCAGATTGTTTGTTTCCCTGGGCATTTTTCTTGCCCTTTTTCCCGGTCTGTACTACATAAACTTCTGCTCCATCTTCTACAGAAAATACTTGGGCTTTCTTTTTCTTTTTGCCATTAAAATGCCTTTTGGCATGCCTAGCATATTCAAGTAATGACTGTAACTGGCTTGTACGATGATCTACCATGTGTTTTGTAATAAAACTGCTTATGGGTGCAATACTGCTTTTCAAAAATGCATTCTTTAACTGCTGTTCATATGGGGAATCTTGTGTCTGATCTTCAGGAACCTGCATTCCATAGTGGTTATTAAAACATTCTAATAGTCTGGCATAATATTTGTCAACAGTTTCACCTTCTTGTTGGATGCATTGATTAATGCAAGTCCAGTCTGCCCTAGGCTTCCATTTCTCAGAGATTCGGTCTGTAAGACCTTTTACTCTGTTGTCTAGTTCTGCGCTGCTATGTGGGAGGGGTCTGTGTGCAGCATCACGGGGATTCCAGTTGCCACTAATCATGTGCCAATCTGGTCCCACAATTTGTCTAACTACTTTTTCTACCTCTTCTCTGTTTAAATTATAACTTAGCCTCATTCCTTGTAAATCTTCTGAGAACTTTCTAAAATTAACTTTTGGATGGGGAATTCCCTCAGTGGTTTTCCAGATATCTTCCGGAGTCCAGGGTCTATACACTAGAATAGTTGGATCCTGACCTTCTTGCCCTGCCTGAGGATTAGGTACTTCTATAAGTGGGCATATTTCTTCTTCACTCATAGATCATGAATTCCTAACCATTTGATATAACTCAATGTCTCCTTTTGAGTTACCTGCCCGTGTTCGAGACCTGGTCTCGATGGGATCTCTAATAAACGGTTTTGCTCTTGTAATGTCTCTATTTTCAGTGACAACAGGATATTGTGGGGGTGGACTAACCTGTTCACTTGCTTCGTATTCTGGTAAGGGAGGCGGAGGGGCCAATGCTATCACTAAGTTATTGTCCTCCTTATCTAAAAACATCGCTTTTGATTTATTATTCTTTTGTTCCCTACGGTTTACCTCCTCAATCCACCTGTGTGCCTGAGGAATTCGTAATTGGCGTTGCTTTTTTACCCGACCTTTGCAATCAGTTATGAGCTGTTTGACAAGTTTGACAAGCGAGGATTTTTCTAATTTACCATTGAATTCATACTTATTAACCCATTTTGAATAGTATTTAATATTATCAGTGCGCTGCGACTGCATGTATTTTGCATCTTCTGTTAACGGTGGATTTTGGGGTCTTTTTGTGCAATTATTACCCATTTTGTTCTACCCTTTTAATCGTTACGTAACCTCTCTTATTTTTTAACGTGGTACCACGGATTTTGTTATAATCTCTTCAGAATGACTGCCTACCTACTCTGTTTTCCCTGATCTATGACAAGACAGTAATCTTTTCTGTCCCTGACTTGTAAAAATACAGTCTTGACAAAAACAATATAAATCTAGTCCATGATCTAAAACAGAAAAAAGTAGATTCACCTTACCTGAGCCTTCGTGATTGATCATCTGGTTCGTGGAAACCCGTCCTTCAGTGGCAGATCAGAAAGTGGCTGGCCTCTTTTGCACGACAATTCAGTCAGAGGGCTTTTCAAAAAAGAAGAATCGATGTGGTTTCTTCCCCATACGGTTTCAAGCCACCTGGCCCGTCTGATCCAAGGCGAAGTGAGGGTTTCCGGTCCGAAGGACCAATCTGTCAAAGGAAAAAATTCAAAGACCAATTCATGTATGGTTCAGATATGGCATTTAATTACTTGCTGCAAGGAGACAAAAACATGCAAATACAGGGTTTTGCCTGACTACTAACAGGAAGTATGCTCTTCTTATACTGTTCTACAAAACGTTGCTTCCTATAGTTGACGTAATTAAACACAACTTTCTGTATTGTTCTACAGCAGATGTTACTCAGATTTTCTGCTGACATGACTGGATTTATGAAAAACATTTGAGAAAAACAACCTGGCCTTGGGGGCTTTAGCCCGCTACAAGCTTCTATTGTGTAGTTCTAATGCATGTGTTACATTTCAAGTTACTCTAGCTTAGACACTAGTAAACGCTGATTGCAGTTCATATATTTTCAAGCAGTCTTTGTTCTTATTATCAATAGCTTCTGCAACTGTGTATTTTCTCACAGCATAAGCGGAACTCCTTGTCTAAATCTCATAACATTAATACAAGCGATACATCTATTTATTATTTTCCTGACACAAGCAGAAATTATCTGCTTCCCTGTAAATTTCCAGAGCATAAGCAAAGATCATAACTGCGCATATTTCATGACAATACAAGACTGGAAAGCTTCTGCAGTTTATACAGATTTATTCAGTGTGAAATAGAATAAATGTGTTAACCCTTTTCAAACCTTAAATGCACTAAGCATATTACTAATACATACACTAATACATATTTTTCTAACAAGAGGCATCAAACTCCTATTACATTGCATGAAAGTTCTGGAGAGGGTGATTGGTAAACGGATACGCAGAGTAGTAGAATGTAAGATGGGAGATGAGCAGTTCATATTCACATCAGGATGCAGTGCAACTGACCTAATGTTTGTAGTGAGAAAGATAGCTGAGATGAAGGTAGAGATGAGGAAAGAGTCCATCTGGGCATTTATAGACTTGGAGAAAGTATATGACTAGGTCCGAAGAAAGCAGATCTGGTCAGTACTGCAGTGGTTCGAAGTCCCAGAAACATTGGTAGAATTATTGCAGGTTATGCCCAAGGATCCAATGACTCAAGTACAAACAGTGTTTGGCCTCACAGAGGGGTTTCCAGTGGGAGTGGGTGTACACCAGGCTTCAGCTCTGAGCCCACTGCTGTTCATACTGGTGATGCACTACATTAGTAAACAGGCTGGAGGGAACAGATCAACAAAGTTGCTGTATGCAGACGATGTGGCATTACAGGTAGACAATGAGCAAGGACTTCAGCAAAGGATAGGGGAATGGAATACAAACCTGAAGGCACATGGCATGAAACTAGGCACAAATAAGACAGTGGTAATGGCAGCAAAATGGGGAAATCAGAAGAAGCTGAAAATTGAGATAGAAGGGAAGATAGTGGAACAGGTAAATAGTTTCAAGTATATGGGAAGGGTGGTTGAGGAGAAGGGAAGTCTGAATGAAGAGGTCAAAGCTAGGATCAGAGGGCCTGCAGCCAACTGGCACACAGTCTCAGGTGTAGTCTATGACAGAAGAATGCCAAAGAAGCTGAAAAGTAAGGTGTACAAGACAGTGGTGCGACCAATACTACTGTATGGTACAGAAACCTGGGCAATAAAGGGAGAGTAGATGAAGAAGCTAGAGGTGAAGGAAATGAAGTGCCTGAGAAGGGTGGTAGGATGCACACCGTGGGACAGATGAAGAAATGAAAACATAAGGGCAGAAGTCAAACTATCTCCAATTGCAGAAAAGTTCAAAGAGAACAGAGTATAGTGGTTTGGACACATAAAGAAAAGCAGAAGACAATCTGGTGAAGAAGATTTGGGACAGACAGGAAAAAGGTAAGAGGAAATGAGGATGTGCAGCAAAGAGGTGGACAGACTGTGTGAAAGAAGATCTGCA
This sequence comes from Protopterus annectens, assembly GCF_019279795.1. Lineage (NCBI taxonomy): Eukaryota > Metazoa > Chordata > Ceratodontiformes > Protopteridae > Protopterus > Protopterus annectens. The sequence continues at coordinate 740,792,137 of NC_056737.1, read as the reverse complement.
ACAGTCAGGCATGAGTGTCGAAGAAGGCAGGAGTATGGTATTGAATCGAGAGAGATGGCGACAGTTAACATGTTACCCCGACCCCATTTAGAAAATGGGAAAAAGGGTGCTGATGCTGATGATCTCTATGATTGTCAGAAAAAGGAATTCCACTAATCAAAGTAGGTGGAAATTTGGAACTTCTCAAACTTCTGACTTCATCTATGACCTTATCCAAATATATAGAAATATAACCCCTATCCAAGAATAGTTGTCTCAAATACATAACTTATTGATCAAAACTAACAAGCAAACTAATGAGTCAACATATACAAATAAATTCTAAATCGTAGTAAAAACAAGCTTCGGGGTAACCACGGAAATGTTCTCTCCTACTACAGGAGGAATTTAGCTCACAATTCACACGAAGTAATCCAAGCTTTATAGTGATGAACAAAATCAGGTATCATCGTTGTAAAAAACTGGTTTAATACGCAAAATAGGTTAGCACTTTCACATATGCTTCATCAGACCATTATTTTTTAAAAAATCTTTCAATGAACCTTTTATATCAAATCATCACGTGATGTAGTGATGCAACATTAATCAATTATTATTTAAAGATGCAACATTGTAAAAAGACTTCTCGTTGTTATACCTTTGTATCATACATAAAAATAAAATTATAAATAAAGCAGCCTAAATATCTAGCATTTAATCTAAACTATACAAGACAAAAACATTGTCAACATGTCTTATTTAAACACGAGAATCTCATAATATATATATCAATCGTGTATACCGTTTAAAAAATGCAGTCTAGATATATATGAAATGCAGTCTAGATATATATAAAAAATATATAAAAAATATACTATTACCTCCAATAATACACGCATAGTTCAATAAAATAACTTAAACAAGTACGCTACCCAATATTTGGGATGACTTCTATTCTTAATAAACCCTACCTCTCCCATAGGGTGCGAGTAAACAATGTCAGCTAGCTATATCATTAACAAACCAAAGTAATTGCTACCTAGGAACATATGTCTTCGTGCCTGAACAGCACTATTTCTAGGGCGTTTCGTGCAAACAATATAAAAGTGCCATAGTGCTTCATCACCATGAACTACACTGTTATAAAAATCATAAATCGAGCAGGTCATTTTCTTATAAACATTGTATAAATATTACAGTATATAACTTATTCAAATATGCCTCCTATAACAGCATTCTAGAACGCATGCATATGAAGCTGTTGTCTATGGATTCAGACATTTCTAATATAAAATACACGTCTAATTTGACACTTCAAAATACTCTAATTTAAGTTTTACTATGCTTAATATAGAGTCATGAAACAATAAATATAGCATACTAACCAAGCCTACTGTGGTATGCACTAAAAATTATAGGTTTCTATATTCCTATATTCATATTACAACGATATATATAAATCGACTATAAATAAACTCGAAGCTGTGGTAAACAATATAACAACAGTGTCTTCAGCTGAAATATGCGTCATGCTAATACTTCCTCATTTCATCACTATAAATACCGGACTACAATACATTTCTTTCTAAAAATATATTTCTTTCAAGTAAATATGGCTGGATATCCTAAGTAGGTATCGGTGGGATGTAACTGCAGAAATGCCTGGAGGCTCCACTAGGCTGTAATAAGAATATGAGACTCGTCCGACTTAATAAGCCTACAATTTCCAAGGCCAGTGGTGAGGCTACCCTTGTGAAGTGACATCACAAAAACTGTGAGCCACAACTGGGGACAAAGCCGGTTGCTAAAATCCAGTTGAATAGATTGAGTCGGTCTGAAAGTGCTTTTCGTGCTGTGCATTAGGCAGCTGGGTTTATTTTCCAAGTCCCATAGAGGATGTATTTTGTTTTTGAAAGTACTTTTACTAAATGTCCTTTGGCAATTAATAAGGAGTCAGAAACCTTCAAGGTATGTGAAGTTTGCTCTAAATTTATTTGCTAGTATGTTGTCAATATTCTCTGAATCTGAGAGGATGTTTTCATTTTGAATGAGCTCTGAGCAATACATAGTGTGTGTGTTTTTTTTTTTTTATACAAATGCTCCTTTTGTTACGTTACGACGGTGATTATCTTTAGCTTCCAATGCCAGTCTGAGATCTTGTGATTCAGTTCCTTCAGTTTCTTGATGTTCTCCTTGATTTGAGAGACTTCATTTTTGCTGTAAATTTCCTTTTACTGTATAGTTTCTGAGCTTGTGGGCCTCCATGTTTCTTCCTTAAATTTCTCCTTTTGATCTAGCTGGGACAGTTAATTTATCTGGGTGAGACCATTTGTCTGCATAAGCACTTGCATCTCAACATCTTGGGTAATACAGCTGTATTGGAATTTGTAGACTTTGTCAAAAAAGGTATTTGTACATTTGAAGTCCTTGAATTGTGTGAGGTTTGCTTCTGAAGGTTCAGAGAATTTGACTTGAAAAGTTACCAGTTTGTGATTAGATTTAACCAGTGAAGGGAATATTGTGGGAGTTGTACTTCCTACATGCTGTGTTTGTAAGGACCAGGTCAAGAAGTTTTGTCTTCTTGGTGGGGGTCTTGATAGTTTAGTCCTGGGGATTCTTGATGAAGTCTGAATGTCATAACCCTGTTTTCTCCTCTACTTCATATTGTAAATTGTTTATATTATACTAACTTACCTTTGTGGCTAAAATTTATCTTAACATGAAATCATTGCCCTTGTGTTTTCACATTGTCTAATTTGGTATACTTGTTTAAACTGCATGTTTTTTTCTATTTTTATTGTATTATTTCGAATGTTGTAAAATTACTGTTTTTAAAATGTTTTTGTAGTACTTGAGAATTTTTCTCCATAAGCTTCCACTGAAAATGGGCAACTACCCAGTCAGACTTTCCTGGTAACCAAATGTCACTAAATTAATATAGCCTACATTTCAGGCATAGGTTTTTTCAGTTAAATGTCAAGTAATCAGTCTCCCAGGATGACTGAATTTCTGTTTTATAGGTATCTGACATAGTTTTCATGAGACTTAAATATATAATACTAAGAACTTTAAAATTCTTAAAGACTGAAATTTGATAGTGGCAACAACCCCCTGCACCCCTTAATGCGTTTTAACCCTAATCCTGTGCCAACCCTCATCTTATACCTTACCATTAAAAAACTTCCTGTAATACTGCCACCACACAAGACATACTTGGAGGTACAGACACGCACCAACACACTATTAACATTACATCTGTCTGCCTTAACTAACACATGCCCTTACCCTAAACTGTGCACACTAAAGCCATACCCTTTCCAGAACACAGACTCCCACCTCTTCCCAAATCCCACTCACCTGTATCTATGAAACATACCATCTCTACTACCACGCATTTGTCAAAGAAACATATGTTCGATTTAAAATACGGGTGAACTACATGGTGAGTTAGTTTGTTTTTTTTTTTTTTTGGTGCATGACTATCTGTGAAAAGTACACCCCATCGAAAGGCAACTGGTTGAACACAACTTGTCCAGCAGCCTATCTAAACTGAAAAATAAACTTTTTTTTTGTGCGGGGGGGGGGGGGTGCACAAGCTACCCTGCACCCTCCCATTCCCTGTTAATATGTACCAACTCTGAGATCACACGACAGTGGGGAAAGGGCAAATTTCCCGATTCCCCACTATACATTGATCTTGCACACAACTTCTACTGGCAAGTTTGGTCAGCTGTACTGGCGTTTCTACAGGTTTGAGAAGCTGCAGTTATACACACATGCAGACAGGTAGCCTATATTACTCATATGTAATCCTCATGTGAGTGTAATGGTGTCATTATACATGCGTAAGTGCGTAATGTAACTTTTAATGTGTGCAAAGACTGTTACAAATTACCTACTGTACTCATCCCTCATTAGACCCATTATAGAGTACAACGCCCCATTTGGTATGTACCTCACAAGACATCTGCAACAGCTGGAAAGGTCGCAGAAATGCCTCACCAAAAGAATCACAGGCCTAAAGCAGATGCCCTATGCTGACCATCTAAAAAAAAAACTCCAGCTATACTTTGTGGCATATCATCTACTCAGAGGTGATCTCTGCTTAACATACAAGGCCATGTCAAACCCTGAGCTGTTGGACATGCTCCACTTAAAGAAATCCCAATCCCTCAGAGCCACATGCTCCAGGGATCTAAACCTTGTCATCACAATGAACAAAACATGGAGGGATAGGTTCCAGACCCAGAGACTCCCCTTACTCTGGAATAGACTGCCCATACATGTCAAGCAGAGCACCTCCTTGGCCTTCTTCAAAAGGAACCTTGACGATTGGATGGGAGATAGGAAATACACCCCAGGGATCACATCAGTCGCCCTGTTAGACAGGGGTCCAGGGAAGTAAATATTGTGGGAAGAAATATCCAGGGAGTTGTTATGACTAGGCTTGTATAGGCCCTAGGGCCGACAGCCTAGTACCAACTTTGAACCTATAAAAATGCAAGGTGTGTGAGACACAGAGGATAGACACAAACGCATAAATATAAAAGAGATGCTTGCCCTGAGAAGGGCACTCAACTCTCTGAATCATTTGGTCCCCAGGGCCTCTACAAGTTATTACAGACAATACCACAGTCACATTGACAAGTAAGGGGGAATAAGAATGTACCCCTTTGCAGACTGGCCATGTTAGCTTGGGATGCACATTCACAGCACATTCTCACTCTACAGGCATCCTGCATTTCATCAGAGCAAAACTGTGAAGCAGACAAGCTGAGCAGGACAAGGGCAGACAAGATCAGGGGTCTTCCAAGGTTTGATCCATCTGTGGGGAGCTCCTCAAATAGACCTATTAACCACCTCTCTGAACAATTAGCTGGCAAGATTCTGCTCCAGGACTCCATGCAAGAAGGCCTAGAAGATAGTGCCTTTTTCTTTGACAGGAATGTTCCTGTATGCTTTTCTACCCTTTCCACTGATATCCAGGTACATCTGAAGATTCAAAAGGAATCTTCCAAGATCATTGTGGTGACTCCCTTCTGGCCCATGCAACCATGGTTCTCCCTTATTTTGGAAATAGCCAGGGGTAATTACCATGAACTTTGTCACAGACGGGATTTACTCAAACAAGGACAGGGAGGTATGATACATCCTGACCCCAATTAACTTAAACTGACTACCTGGATAACAGGGTCTTAGTTCCCTTTAGGCACCTGTATACTAAGGATGTGTAGTGGGCATTAATGGAGACAAGAAAGCGTCCTTCAAGAAAACTGTGTGTTAGTAAATGTAAAGGGTTTTCTAGTTGATGCTCTGGTTTTAAAATATTGCTGTGAGTTACTATCCTATGACCTTTCTTAATCCTCCATCAAGGTTCATTTATTGGCTATTTCAGCATGTCTGCTCATGGATCCTCCTCTTTCAATGCATTCCCATGTCAAACATTTTTTGTAAGGGGTTTTGCATAAGAAGCCTCTAGGAAAACTGGTGGCCTCTTCTTGGAATCTTAATTTTGTGTTGGAGAAAATAACACTTGCTTCATTTGAACTGGCTAACCTTGACTTCAGGTTCTTAACAAGGAAAACAGTTTTTCTGATTGCTCTAGCCTGTACAAGAAGGTTTTCTGAGTTGCAAGCTCTTACGATTAGTCAGCCCTATCTCATTTTCTACAAAGACAGAGTCTTTGAGAACTAGTCTTTTTTTTGTGCCTAAAGTGGTATCAGACTTTACTTTAAGCCAAACTATCCATCTCCCCATTTTCTTTCCTGAACCTAAAAATGAGGGAGAGGATACTACATACCTTGGATGTTTTCAGACAACTTATGCACTGTCTTGAGAGAAGTAAATCTTTCAGATTTTCTGATCAATTGTGCATGTCTTGTGAAGGAATGAAGAAGGGACAACCTGTGTCAGAATACACTATTTCAAATGGGCTGTCTAAGGCTATTACCTTTTGTTATATCCACCACAACAAAACTATTTCAGACAGGGTCAAGACCTACTCAACAAGTGCCTTGGTTTCATTTATGGCTTTTTGGAAAGGGTTGGATTCTAGAATTGTTCTAGAAGGTGCAACGTGGTCCTCTGTACATACTTTTACAAAGCACTATAAGCTTGATTTCTTCTCTAGGTCAAGATCAGGCTTTGCTAGGATGTCTCTCCTTCCACTCCCTAAATGTGGTAAACTAGGGTAATCTACCCACATAGCTAAGGCTACTGCAGCAGTGATCGATATGATGAACATAATACAGCTGTGTAAATAAACTTACCATAACAGTAGATGCTCGAATGATCACTGTTGTAGTAAACCGCTCCCTCCCTCCATCCTCCTTGTTTTTGAATGTTTAAGTCAGGCTGTGGACATTTATTTTTGTTGTTCCTAGCATTGCCCTTTCATGGCTCAGCCTACCTCTCTTTGTTGTTATGAAAGCTCTGAAGAGGTTGGTGCCCAAACCTGTCTTTTCAAAGTCAGCACAGCTCGAGCTGCCTGACAGTTTGGGCATGTAGAAGATGTTCTGAAACATTGGAAGCTGGCTGGCTGTTATATCATATGCAGACTATAACCCATATAGCTAAGACGACTACTACAGCAGTGATCATCAGGGGAACTCATGGTATTGGATGTTGGGATGCATTCCCCCAGCTAAAAAAAAAGAACTTTTTAAACTGAATTATCAGCAGGTTATGCAGACAAATACTGTACAACTGTATATTTGTATGCTGAAATATTAATAAACCATCCAAGCACTACTGTCAAGATTATACCATTTTTTCTTTACAACGCAGATCACTGTCAGATAAACTGCACTTCCTCAGCTGACTTAAATTACAAAAATGTCCACCAGACAGTCTTTCACAGTCACTTTTATCTAGTTTCAAAACTTTGTGCTTGATGAAACAATCTTTTTCTGCATTGAAGCATTCTTTGTCTGCATCCTTTTCTCATCCAGAGAAAAACAGTTTTCGGCAGGCTGAAATTTTCTTCCATTGTTAAGACAGTCTATAACTGTTTTGCTGTGTTAGCCATTTCCCTTTATTCATTTGAATATCTAAATACAGTCACCTGTTTATGATAGTTTAAAAAGCTTCTGTTGTTAATGCCATTTGTTACAAAAACATTCAGATGTATAATACTTTTTGTTTTACACAAGCACATTCTGTTAAGCTAATCATATTTGTTTACAGCGTATTTCTTTTCTGTACTTGCAGATGCTGTGTTCTAAAAATATCACACTGTTACAATGCTAGAAAGCAGTTTTGCCAAACCTCTGTTACTGTGAAGGAAAAAAAGTTCTACCAAATTATATATATATTTCTATCAAATACATGTTATTACTATAAATGAAAACAGTTTTACTTTATATAATTCTATCAATTCCCCCATTTTTTTTTGAAAACCAAAAAAATGTTAATGAAAATTTAAATCAAACTTTGATTTTTTTTTACCACCTACATTAATTACAGTAGATACCTGACTGACAGTCTTTTTAATACAAAGTTTAACACACTTGCATGTTATTATTAGGGCTGTCACCTTTCATTCTGGCTTAAACTGGATCAAGGCCACAGCCCTAGCATCACTAGTAACTTCACCCATTTCCACCCCACTCCCGTCCAAGCCCCACCCATTTTGTGATGTAGCTGTGGGCGTCAGGTGATGGGAACACCCTTTTTTCCATTCCTGATGCCAGCTTTCTGTTGATTTATTATGCTTTTCTGTAAAAAAGGCACAGTAAATCCACCGATTTTACACACTCCGATAGTCTGTTTCCATTCTTGAAACAGAATACTGGAGACTCTACAGTGTTTTCTGAACTACCGAACAATCAGTTTGATTTCTGGATAGTCCACAAAAATGGATAGGTTGCAACCCTACTTATTATGATTAACAAAATAATAGCTACTATAGCAAGTAAAACTATGATAGTTTTTTTTTATCATTTTACTGGATGCAAATGCTTCAAAACATATTGTACAGCCTCTAGCTCAGCCCTTTGTACTGACAGGTATCCTGGTAACTTAACCATAATTGGTTTGTTTTCCTTTTGCAATGTCACTATTGCAAACCCAGTATAGTACTTTTCATCCTTTCAAAAACATGCACCATCCACATACACTGTAGAAATGTGGCACCTATAATTTGCCTTTAATGGTGACTTATATGTTTTTTCCAAATCTGCCATGTTGTCATGCACTTTCCCTTTATATCCAAATAAAATTGAATAAGTTGTACTTGTCCCGTCTGTATTTGTACATTCTTTGTACTGAAAGTAGTTATCCATTTTTCCCTTTATTCACTTTAACGTCTGTGCACATTCAACTGTTTATGATATTTTAACAAGCCTCTATTTTTAATGCCATTTGTAACAAAAACATTCAGATGTATAATACTTTTTGTTTCACACGAGCACATTATGTTAAGCTAATTATATTTGTTTACTGCATATTTCTTTTCTGTACTTGAAAACCCTGTGCTCTCAAAATATCACATTGTTACTATAATAAAAAGCAGTTTTATCAAACCTCTGTTACTGTAAAAAAAACAGTTCTACCAAATTATATATTTTTTTCTATCACATTCATGCTATTACTATAAGGCAAACCCATTTTACTTTATATAATTCTATCAGAAATGTTCTAACTCAAGAAGTCAACTATTATTTTCAAATTAAAAATAATAGTTGATTTTCTCAGAGGATATACAAAAAAATTAGCTTTTTACAATTGCTGGTCTGTTTTGAAATCAGTCCAGTATTAGGCTTCCTGATCATCAAGTGAGTATGATCGGCAGCACTCAGCAGTGACAGAAGTGTCACTCAATGAACAACTCACCTAATGGCTTCACATACCTCTCAACTGTTTAGATTTTTGCAGAATATCCAGATTTTTTCCTCATATTTCAGGCTGTCCTTGTAAAATTTGTGGTTTTCTAGAAAATCACTGAAGATTGAAGTCAATAAATAATGACATACATTTGAGTTTTGTACTTCATATCCTTCAGTAAATGCATGCTAACAGAAATCCTATTATTCTTAGGTTCATAGGTTCATACTAGGCTATCTGCCCTAGGGCATTTATAAACCTAGCCAGAGTGTGTTTGGCTTTCACCACCCATTTTAAATTAATTTTGCTATGCCCTTTTTCGAGGTTAGTATATTGTGCCCCTGTCTAACAGTGACACAGAAGTGATACCCGGGGTAAACCTACGATCTCCCATCCACTCATCAAGATTCCTCTTGAAGAGAGTCAATGAGGGACTCTGCCTAACCTGGACTGGGATTTTATTCCAGAGTGAAGGGAGCCTCTGGGTTATGAATCTGTCCCTCCAGCATGTCCCATTTATTTCAGTGCTGAGGTTCAAGTCTCTCGAGCGCGTAGCTCGATGGGATTTGGATTTTCTGAGGTGCAGCATGTCCATTAATTCCGGGTTGGACATGGCTTTATACATCAGGCACAGATCGCCTCTGAGCAGGTGGTATGCCACTGAGTAGAGCTGGAGTTTCTTTAACCAGGCAGCATATGGCATCTGTTTGAGCCCTTTGATCCTCTTGGTGAGGTACTTTTGGGGTCTTTCCAGTTGCTGCAGGTGTCTGGTAAGGTACATCCCAAAAGGGGCATTGTACTAAATTATGAGCCTGATGAGGGATGAGTAAAGAGGCACGATGACCTCCCCTGATCTAGATGTCAATCCCTTTATGATTAGGTTTTTCTAACCACTTTGGCCACGTGGTTGTCAAATGAGAGATTGCTATCAACTTGGGTCCCCAGGTCCCTAATTACTTCTTCTGTATTTAATGGATTACCACCTATGTGGTAATTTGTGGGCACTTTGTTTTTGCCAAAGGGGATGACTATACACTTTTTGGCGTTTAACTTGAGGCCATGGCTCTGGCACCAGTTGTCTGTTTCTATGAGGCCCTTTTGGAGGATGCTTGTGTCGGCTGGAGAGTCGATTATGGCGCCCAGTTTGCAGTCATCTGCGAACTTGGTCAGCCACAGTCCTTCCGTGTTGGCCTGTACCTCCGAGAAATATATACCGAACAAGAGAGGTCCCAGGACTGAGCCTTGAGGGACGCCACTTGTAACTGGTTTGGAGTCTGACATGGCTCCAGCAATTCTAACCATGTGGGTTCTGTCCTTGAGCCAGTTTGCAACCCATCTAGTGACATAGGGGTTTATATTTAAGCTGGTGAGCTTATCTATAATGCCCAAGTGGGGTATTGTATCAAAGGCTTTTGCGAGGTCCAGGTAGGCTTTGTGCACCACCTTCCCCTCCTCAATGGCCTTGGTGACTGTTTCAAAGAAATCGACCAGGTTTAAGAGGCAGGATCTGCCCTTAACAAAGCTGAACTGGGTAGGATCCAGTGTCTGCAGGTCCCCAATATCTTTATTTATGAGGTCCATGATGATCCTTCCCATAGCTTTGCAGACCAAGCTAGTCAGGCTTATGGGGCGATAGTTTCAGGATCCGTTGAGACACCACCTTTGTGGAGAGGGACCACTGTTGCTGTACGCCACTCTTTGGGTACATATCCTGTAGTAAGGCTGAGATTGAACAGTAGTTTTATGTTTGGGTTTAGCTCTTCTTGGAGTTCATGTAAGACGCAGTCCGGGACACCATCTGGTCCCATTGATGCTGTGTTTTTTGCTTTGGAGAGGGCGGTGCTTACCTGAGCATCTGAGATGTCAGGGGAGCAGCACTCTGCTGGGATAGATATTTGCCCTTTTGGTGGGGAGGGTGGGGAGACGTTTGCGCTGAACTTGTCAGCTAGGATGTTGGCAATGTCTGTGGGTTTGGTGTATTTTTTTGTCATTTTGGACTAATTCTGAGCATATCTGGGAATTCCCACCCAGGTTCCTAACATAACTAAAGAAAGCCTTGTGATTATCCTTAGTGTCCTGTGCAATTTTTCTCCCGAAGCTGGCCTTAGACGATTTTATGAGTGCTCATAGTTTTTTGCTAATACTGATCAGAGATGCCTTCCCTTTTTGGGATTTTGCTCTATCATGTATTAGCTTCCTCCTTCTATTGTATAGTTTGTTTATGGCTGGGGTCCACCAGACAGGACATCTGCCTTTGGAGGATTGGGTCTTGGTTTTATTTGGGATTGCATGATCCATGCATTCCTGAAGGTGTTCATAGAATGCGTTTATAAAGGATTCTGCGGTCTGGGACGTATTTTCCACAGGCCCGGGGGCTTTGAAGGATTCCACCTTGGTTTTGAGGAGTGTGAAATTTGCTTTAGAGAAGTTTTTCACTGTGGTTTTCTGGGCAGGGGGTGGGGTCGGGATGTGATTACCCGGTGAGATTAGTTTATGGTCTGATCTTACCAGTGAGGAATACACTTCTGGTCTGGAGCATAGAGTCCCCATGTTGGTGATGATCAGGTCCAGTATGTTTTCCCCTCTTGTGGGAGTGGTAACAAGTTGTTCCATAGCATTTGAGTTTATAAATTCTAGAAACCTTTAGGCTAGGGTGTTGGAGCTAGAGTAATGCTCCCAGTCTATGTTTGGGTAGTTGAAGTCGCCCAATATAATGATGTTTGGAGAGACCTTCATATTTTCCAGTGTTCTCAGGAAGGCCGAGTGGGGTTCCTGGGTTTGGGAGGGTGGTCTGTAGCAAGCTATAAACTGGAAGGCAGTTTTACCCACTGTTAGTTGCACATGAATAGTCTCTGATGCTTCGTGCTGTGCCACCAACCTGGAGGTGTGGGTATCTTTGACAAATATTGATACTCCCCCTCCTTTTGTGGTTCGGTCCAAGTTTTGGGGCTGAAAAGCATGGTATGAGGTATAACCTGGTAGTACTGGGGTGCTCTAGGGAGCCTTGAACCAGGTTTCTGTTACTGCACAGATATCGATGTTCTCCATGCTAAGGAGAGTTTAGAGTGTGTGCATCTTGAGGTTTAGACTTCTGGCATTGAGTAGCATTACTCTTAGTTTCTTATCCCTTGTGATACCTATGGAGGTGGGTTTGTCTTTTGAGCCTTGCCTAAAAAAGGCACTATGGGGGTAGCAAGAGCCTTTGCCAATATCCGAAAGCCCAGGGGTGACAGGTGCAAGCCGTCCCTAGCGTAGCATTGTGGCTTGTCGAGTATGTCATCCCAGGCTGACAGGCATTGGATCCCCCTTTGAATGACACCAATACTTAAGCCAATTGTTGAAATTGATCATCTTGTCTTCATATTGTGGCATCATTCTTGGTGAGGGTAAGATGCTACTCAAGGTCAGGGTCATACAGGCCTGGGATACATGCTCAGAGAGCTCCTCTATGTCTCTTTTCATGTAGTCCAGGGAGGTACGTCTCAGGTCATTCACACCAGCATGGACAATGACTGAGTCATATTTGTACTTGCCTTGGAGTGACCTGAGTGCTTGTGTTATGTGGCGGATCCTAGCGCCCGACAGGCAGCTCACTGTGACCTTCTCCTTGTTCAGCCTGGTGAGCGGGACTTCAGTGTGCCTGACGATAGAGTCACCTATTACAAGTGTATCAGGTGTGTTGTTTAGCCTTAAGGGCTGTGACTGTTCGGCACACTGGCTTTGTGAGCTATGTGTTGCACGTGTTTAGTTTTGGGGTAGCGGTTGCTTGGGTGTCTGCTTTGGAGGTCTCTCTTGCTTAGGCAGATTTTTATTTAGAGCCTCCGAGTATGTTTTTGTGTGTTTATGTGTTTGGTTTGCTGTCGTGGTAGGTCTATGTGAGACTAGAATTGTAGTGAGTGTGGTTTCCTTCTCCTCCTGACTGGTTACGCCAGTACTGAGTTGAGAGAGCTTAGCCTCCAGTTTGGCTATATGGTTGCATCTCTCACATGTGTTGGAATTTATTGGGAGGAGGAGAGGGTTGTCTGTGTACATGAGGCAGTTGTAACATTGCCTCAAGATTCCCAGATTCACCAGCTGGACCGGAGAGGAGATTGACAACTAACCTTTGGATATGCTAGAATAGTATTGGGAAGTCCTTTATAATTGAAAAAAGGGCCAATGGGGAACAAGGTACTCAAGGGGAGTTTGTGAGGGTGTAGTGCTTTTAATTTTTTAGTGCTGACTTATATAATTGCTTTAGTGAGCAACTGCCAGGTAACTTAAACGCAATGTGTTACAGGTAACTTAAATGCAAAAACGACAAACAGTAACTTTCTTTCAAGTGAAACAAGGAAATAAGTACAGTAAGCAATGCAGATATCACTAGGGATCCACAGAAGCGCTGAAAAGCTGCGTTTTAGGTGGAATTAACGTTTCAGGGAAATAACAAGCAAACAAACAACAAGCATACAAACAAAGCTAGATTCAGCAGGCCTGGATCTAGTCTATGCTACAGCAAATATGGTGTACCAATTTCAGTAAGAAACAGTTCAAATATGCAGGCACTATAAGCCTTTAACCATTCTAGCTACTTTCTAAGTTTATGAGAACAATATTTAAAATCTGTCCCTATTTTTGGACCTTTGTCCACCCATTATTTTAGTCTTTTCTCCAGATTTCATGCGCTAAAAGGTTGAGAGGTATGAGGCTGCATGATGCAGCAAGGAGCTCTTCCTCCTGGCTCAAGTTGTCTCAAATGACTCAGGCAGCATGAACCAAGGAGAAGGAAGTAGTTAATGTGGAAGAGGAAGCATGAGTGCTGGAAAAGGATTTTTTTAGGCATTATGTGTGATACTGCCAGGATGTGGGAAAAAGCTAACTACTTAAAGTGTGTGTGTGGGAGACTGTTTCATTTTAATGTCAGTGAAGTGCTTGTGCACACATGGACAAACTACTGAAGGAGTCATTGAGGGAAATGTTTCATTTTGGTGCTTGTGCATAGATGGACATACTACTGAAGGAGTTTGTGGAAATACTACTGAAGGGATCATTGGGGAAATGTTTCATTTTGATGCCAGTGAAGTGCTTGTGCATACATGGACAAACTACTGAAATGGTCATTGGGGGAAATTGTTTGTGCATAAATGGACATACTACTGAAGGGGTCATTGGGGGAAGTGGTATCATTTTCTGCTTCTGCACACATAAATTACGTTGTCCAACTCTTGCTATTTTTATTTTATGGGGGTTAACATAAGGGGACTTGGATTAGCATATTGGTTGAGATGTTTACCTTATAAACATAAGATACAAGGTTTGAATCTTGGCTTTGAGAGAAATTAATTAATTAGACTTAAAATGGCCCAGAAGGGCAGCTAGCCTAAAACCAGCCTATGAACATATTTCACTCTGATATATTCAGTCAATAAAGTTGGCTTTAATTGTTGGAAGCAGGGGTTGTCTGTGGATAAAAGTGATTGTTGTCATTTGTTTAAAATAAACTTTCATTATTCTGGCTTTGCAGAAGTAGTGTGCATATTTTTTTTCACTTTCTGTAACAGTCAAACATCAACATTGAGCTCGATAAGTAGCTGTCTGTGGTGGTCTGAGCAGGAAGTGTGATCACTGGCAGAGTGTTACACTGAGTAGTGCTGCCATATAACAGCATTTGGTTCTCCTGGTGAGTTTTGGCTGTTCATTTCCCCTATGTAAAGTCCTTTTCTCTTTGTGGATTTTACACAAGTGCTTCAGTTTCTTCTCCTAGACACTCAGCAGTATTATATATGCCTCTGGATATTTGTTCTTTTACTTGTCATACCAATTTAACACCAGAGTGGTACAGAGAAGATAACTGACTTTTTGGAGGGTTAGGAAGGCTGAATGTATTTCCTTACTCATGATTTTTTTTTTTCATGCCTTCATCATTAAGGCAAACGTTTGTTAAAAAAGTCTAAGGTGCACCTTAGAGTCTTGGTCAGTTGCAGAGTGTTAAAACATGGGGGGGGGGGGGTGAAGTTAAAAAGTAGGAAACAAGTAGTAATCTGACTGGATGGTGTGGGGCCATATGAGGGGAAAACAGAGGATGGCTCTAGGGGAGACTAGTGGGTAACAGACAAACCCATGGAGTGTTGATTATGGCTAGACATCTAAGGTGTATATAGTTAGTAAAGTGGCTATAATGAGTGGGTTTACACAGAAGCAGTTTAGAGGCTGGCATAATGGTTAAGGTGCTTACTTTGCAAACACAACGTACAGGGTTTAATTCTCAAATGGGATGATAAGCTAGGCTTAAAATGGACCACAAGGGCAGTTAATCTAGTACTGACCTATGAATGAAAGTGAATGACCACATCTGTTAGATCACAGGTAACACTGACCTGCTGTACTACAGCCCCACCCTATTGTATGTGGCTCCACACATTTAGTTGCTTCCTACAACCCCCCTCCCCATTACCAGCCGCCATTGGTGATAATTAAACAGCTTATGCTATTAAACATTTGTACTTTGTTTAACCTTCAATGATAATTTCTAATATTAAATGAGTGTCAAATGCAATGCATATTGTTATCTTACAGCACAATTGGTTAACACTTTAAGTTCACGTTAAGAACAAAATGTCTTCAGCTTTTCCCGGTTAGGGGTCGCCACAGCGGATCACCTGTCCGCTTATAATTGGCAGTAGATTTTTAGGGTGTTGGGTTGCCAGCCTAGTGCCCTGCCTTCAAAGAAGACACACCCACTCGCACATGCACCTATCTGCATGTCTTTAAAGTTCACTCGACCACATTTGGAACAAATTTAAAGTGTTATTCTTAAGTTCACATTAAAAATTTTCTTCTTTCGGCTTTTCCCGGTTAGGGGTTGCTACAGCAGATAGCATATGTCTGCTCATGATTGGCAGGGGAGTTTTACAGTGTCGAGTTGCCAGCCAGTTGCCGGCTTCCAACCTTCCACAGATGACACACACATGCACACACTCACACCTAGGGCCAATTTGGAGTGTCCAATCCACCTACAGCATGTCTCTGGGATGTGGGAGGAAACCGGAGCACCAGGAGGAAACCCACGTGACCACAGGGAGGACATGCAGACTCCACACAGAAGACACCCCAGTTGAGGATCGAACTGGAGAACCTCTTTCTGTGAGGCAGTAATGCTAACTGCTGCACCACCACGGCCTCCATAGCCGGCCTAAGGCATAAGCCAACTAGGCGGCCGCCTAGGGCGCCGCTGTAGCAGGGGCGCTTTTCCAGTATTTATTTGGTGTAGGTAGACCAGGATGGGGGTACCTGGGTGGTGTGGGGGGGTGCCGTGGAGCCCTTTTGCCTAGGGCACCAGCTGACCCAAGGCCACTGCTGACGGCCTCCCAAAGTTTAATACTTTAAATTTGTTCTAAACATCATCATGTGCATTTTATATATACTATTAACATATTATTTACGTTGCATAGCTAAAAATGCCATTAAAATATCTGGAAAAAATTCACCATTAAAAATATGATTAAGACTAATATACCAAGACTACCATTCGGCATAGCTCTCAACCTTCCATGTCCAAAATGAGGAATACTAGCCCTTATAATGTGGAACAAATGGGCAAAATGTGGAACACATACTAATGGCTTACTAACAACTTCAACTAGGAAGGTCATAGGATGGTTAAAATATGCTGGTTTTACTTATAGAGAAGATCTTTTAATGAATTAATATGATTCATTTCTATTTACAATAGATTTCACTTTAAAAAAATTCCTAACACCGAATGTGTGACTTAGTCTTTCAATGTGGAACTTTGAGGGAACTTCGAGGAACATGAACTTTTTAAGACCCCAAATGAGGTACGTTCCTTGTAATGAGGTACACTTGAGAGCTATGCCATTCGGTCATAAGTAATGGCGAAGAATGGACACTACCGCTGTCCAGTTACAGACTACACTCTGTAAAAAATAAATAAAACAGGAAATAGTGCAAAATAAACCCACTAGGACAGAAATTTAGCTGAAACGGAATTTTTACCATATCAGCAAATTAACATATCGCTACCTCGATGGCGATGTGCTGTATCGACCCAAATTCATCAATTTGCAATAGACTTACAAAGGTTCTGAGCTTGATAATAATAATAGTCGCTCATCTAAATCCGTGATACCAACTGTATGGGGGTGCACGACAGCAGTGATATAGATTAGCCAGTCCTGGTCTACACTACTTCCAAATAAATTATACTGTAAAACTGACAGAATCTTCTCCATGCTGTGTGAATAATTATTACTTTTGTTTGTTTTGATGAAAATATGCACATTGTAAACACCAGATGGGCAGCTTACGTTGTAAAAATGGATCATGACCTTTACTTAGCCGAGTAAAATTTGGGGTCATTACTAATAAATTTTTTACCTCGTAATAACGAGCAGTCCAGTTACCACTTCCCTCATGAATGAAGTGCGCTCAGACGTAGAAACGTCTCAAAACGTAAGGACGTATTCTGGTTTCCTAGAAACTACCTAGTATGCTTCTAAAATACACCGCTGCAGATGTCTAAATGTTTTGCTAGCAGGATCTCTTTTCTCCCCAAGACTTAGCAGTTTTGTTGAGACTTCTGACACCCACCAACAGAACTGTAGGATCGCAACGTGGCTGTTTTTGCAAACTCGTTGTTTCAATGGTTTCTGCTAAAAACGCCAGTAAGCATCCTGAAGAAAGTTCAAGACGGGTCATTGCAAACGAATTTCGGTATGATGTCCTTACATGCTACTCCGTGGCTGTATGTGTTGCTGCAGTCTACATAAAAACCCTACACCCTTCAGTGGCTGGTGGAGATTCAGGTACAGTACCTCAGTCTTCTGAAATAAATTCTTGATGCCCACTTTTTCCTAGCTTGATTAGTAATCAATCAATGATTACACATCCCAAGACTGTCAGATTCAAGAAGGTCCCGCTTCACATGTAGGATAGTTAACGTGTGAATTGCATTGCAAAATAATGGAGATCCATACGGTTATCTTATGTTTGTGAAATAATTCTATTGTCTGACAAGTTTTGCCTTGTTCTGCACAAAATAAGATAGCTGATATTTACTGTTACAGTAAAATAAATGTTTAGCAGATCGCTACAGAGGAGACCGTCAGAGAAAGCTGCATTTTTTCTTGATACTGTACTAAGCAGTGTTTGGAACAAGTATCACAAATTTAGTAGATGAGGGAGGAATTCGCAAAATGTTTTTGAGTCCGTGCTGAACCCCTGACTGTAACATAGTAAGTTTGGGAAGTGCCATGGACATATTTACACTGCTTCATTTCTTGTGTGTGGTTTATGCTTTCACTTTCGTCAGAAGATTTATTTGTTTACATTTATGGACATTTTTCCCTGGTCAGATAGTGTAGTTAAAAATTGAGTTTGTAGTGCCTTTGTTACTGTAAAAGGTATTTGTGTCACAAACTTGATTCCTGTTATTTGTTTACGTTTATGGACATCTTTCCCTGGTCGGATAGTGTAGTTAAAAATTGAGTTTGTAGTGCCTTTGTTACTGTAAAAGATATTTGTGTCACAAACTTGATTCCTGTTTTGTTCTATTTATTTATTTATTATTTATTGACATTTGTTGATCGGGCAAGTCCACTGGGTCGGGAATCCATTTTCAGTGGAGGCCCGGGGAAAAAAGCTTCACAGTTAATATAGTCAAATAAAAATATAGACACTTGACAAAAATGTTTTTAAAAGTGGAAATATGCAAAAATAAAAAAAAAAATATAAAACTAATAGTGACAGATCCGTTTAAGGTGGAGGTGGGATTACATCAAGGATCAGTTCTGAGTCCTTTCTTATTTGCAGTGGTGATGGACAGGTTGACAGATGAGATCAGACAGGAGGCCCCGTGGACTATGATGTTTGCAGATGACATTGTGATCTGTAGTGAGAGTAGGAATCAGGTTGAGGAGACTCCGGAGAGGAGGAGATATGCTCTAGAGAGCAGAGGAATGAAGGTCAGCAGGGCTAAGACAGAATATATGTGTGTAAATGAGAGGGAGGGTAGAGGAATGGTGAGGATGCAGGGAGTAGAGTTGGTAAAGGTGGACGAGTTTAAGTACTTGGGATCAACAGTTCAGAGTAATGGTGAATGTGGAAGAGAGGTGAAGAAGAGAGTATAGGCAGGGTGGAATGGGTGGAGAAGAGTGTCAAGAGTGATTTGTGACAGACTGGTACCAGTAAGAGTGAAAGGGAAGGTCTACAAGAGGGTAGTGAGATCAGCTATGTTATATGGGTTGGAGACAGTGGCATTGACAAAAAGGCAGGAGTCAGAGCTGGATGTGGCAGAGTTAAAGATGTTAAGATTTGCACTCGGTGTGACTAGGATGGATAGGATTAGGAATCAGTATATTAGAAGGCCAGCTCATGTTGGACAGTTTGGAGACAAAGCAAGAGAGACGAGATTGCGTTGGTTTGGACATGTGCTGAGGAGGGATGATGGGTATATTGGGAAAAAGATGCTAAGGATGGAGCTGTCAGGTAAGAGGAAAAGGGGAAGGCCTAAGATAAGGTTTATGGACGTGGTGAGAGAGGACATGCAGGCGGTTGCTGTGACAGAGCAAGATGCAGAGGATAGGAAGAAATGGAAAGAGATGATCCGCTGTGGCGACCCGTAACAGGAAAAGCCGAAAGATGATGATGATAAAACTAAAATACATACACAATAAGTTTTATATTGTCTATCAGAACTTGTATAAACTTAGATAACAGTTGGTATAGTACAAAGCTTGAGTTGTTTCTTTTTGGCACTGCATGAAAAAAGACATGGCATTTCTTGCAGAACAGCTATAGCGGTAATAGAGCTGTGTTGCTGTCAGGGTAAAAGTTATTTTGAACTATGGAACTGGGTTAGAAATAAGTAGTGAATGTTTTATGGTCGTTTGTTTGATTTGCATTGGTATTTGAGGTTATGTTGTAAGTAAGTTTTTAATGCTACTTTATATGTCTTTATACAGTCTATTTGGGTAATATGGGAATGAAATGAGGTCCATTTCTTAGCAATGCTATGGGAGAAAAAACATTGTCCAGCTCTTTTGTTGGACTGTGTTACACTTGGTAGCAATTTGCTGGAGGATCTTAAGGTACGTGAAGGAATATGTTTGTAGTATTGATGAGAGTGCTGGGCAGGTATTTGGTTTATAAATTAGTTTATGGGCTAGCATTAGTTGGGTATAGCAAAGATAGTTTGGGAAATCCAGCCAGTTCAGTTCAGAGATTGCTTGGCAGTGGTATGAGCGGTTAGGCGTTCTTGAGGTGAATTTAACTATGTTATAGCAACAATTCTGCAGTTTATTGCTAAGGGATGAGTGAAGCTTAGTAAAGATGGCACAACCATAAAGTAGAGCAGGGATGAGTGAGGTACTTGCCAGTTTTGTTTTGGTAAAACAAAATGACCAACGGAATAACACGCCAGCTGAAAATAAAAACTTGTATTACCAGACAGATAAAATAGGTAAGCGTTTTCACTTTTGCTTCATTAGACCATATACACAGAGAGAAGAGCACCCATAATCTAAAGGCAATCCAATTACTAAGCAACCAATTAAATGCTAAGGGTCACAGTTAAAGGAGAAAGACATAATAAAGCCACAGCTTATGTAAAATTATATACATTTCTGTAGGAACTGCATCCAAGAAAAATTCAGCTTACAGAAAAACATCAATGTCATAAAACAAACACATAAAGACAAAAATTTAAAATGAAAATAAAAAAATCTTTAACTTCTAAGACTACGTCCCTTCAGAATGGGTCTAAGTGGTACTTTTTCGTTCAGCCCACTACCCCGATCAGCTCTCAGTCTTATCATCCATCTAACCTCCCTGGTTTTGGTTAGATTCCTGATGTCTCCACCTCTAATGCTGGGAAAAATTCCGTCAGTAACCATGAACCTGAAGGTGTGTCTGTTGTTAGTACTGATTACATGTTTAGAGAGGGCATCGGTGGTAGAGGCACAGCATATGCTGTATAAGTGTTCTCTAATTATATCCCTCAAGGTTCTATCAGTTTTCCCAAAATAAAAAGCTTTACAGAGCATGCAGTAAGCAAGATAGACAACATGCATAGTCATACAGGCAGCCCTTATCCTGAAACTGCACCTATGACCATTGTCAGGTTGCCCAAAGCATCTACTTCTGTCTATGAAACTGCAAAAGCTGCAGTTACCGCAGGGTGTCGTAGTCCCTTCAGTCCCACTCACATCAGGCTTGTGACTGTCCGGATAACACAACAACCTCTTCAAGTTCTGGTGGTTTTGAAGAGAATAATAGAAGTTTTGTTTTTTGGCATTTAGTAGCAGTTGTGAATTATGGGTGGCCACGGTGGTGCAGCGGTTAGTGTTACCGCCTCACAGCAAGAGTTTCTCCGGTTCGATCCTCAACTGGGGTGCCTTCTGTGCGGAGTCTGCATGTCCTCCCTGTGGTCGCGTAGGTTTCCTCCGGCTGCTCCGGTTTCCTCCCACATCCTAAAGACATACTGTAGGTGGATTGGACACTCTAAATTGGCCCTAGGTGTGAGTGTGTGCATGTGTGCCTTCTGTGTAAGGTTGGGCGCCGGGCTGGCAACTCAACTCCGTAAAACTCCACTGCCAATCATGAGCGGACAGGTGATCCACTGTGGTGACCCCTAACCGGGAAAAAGCCTAAAGAAGTAGTAGCAGCAGTGGTGAATTGTTTAGCCATGACTCAATCTCTGTAAGAGCAGTTTGAGTAACTGTGAGGAGGTCAGAGAAGTTGTTTGAAGTAGAGATTATTGTCAAATTGTCAGCGTATTGGATAAATTTACTTAGTTGAGAGGCTTTGTGGAGGTCATTAATAAAGATGTTGAAGAGTAGTGGTCCCAAAATGGAACCCTGTGGGATTCCTGTCTTGTTTGACAGATAATCAGATTGGACTATTGTTTAGGTATGATGTAATTTGGGGACGCTGCCAAGTTTTGTTATTTGGACCAGAAGTTTAGTATGTGATACTGTGTCAAAAGCCTTGGATAGATCCAGTAGGATTACTGAAGTGGGGTGACTTGTATCTAAGGATTTGTTGACAGTATTGGTGAATGAGAGCAGGGATGTAATAGTGTTGTGCTGTGGGCGTAAGCCATGATATGTGGGAAACAAGATTATTATCAATGAGATACTTGAGTAATTGTGTGTGTACTCACTTCTCAAGGATTTTGGATAGTGGGGAAAGTATGTGGATGGGGCAATAGTTTGAGAGGTCATGAGAGTTTCCGCCTTTGTGTATTGGAGTAGTAATAGATTTTTTCCATAGATGTGGAACGTATCCTTCTGTGAGAGAGCGGTTTATAAGAATACTAACTGGATATGCAATTGCGTATGCTGCTAGTTGTAAATATTCGGGGGGGAGGTTGACTGCAGAAAGAGAGCATGGTTTGAATTTTTTTAATACTTCACATATGAGAAATGTGGGTACTGATTGAATAGAAAATGAGTGACTTGCAGAAGGATTGGAATTTTTGTCAGGAATGAGTGGTACATTGTCATTTTGTATGAGATTATTAGTATTCTGGGAGTATTAGTCTGGGCTTGTTGAGGAGTCTTTGATTAATTTTTCGATGGTGGTAATAAAGCGGTTATTAAAGTCGTGGGAAATTTGATTAGGGGTCTTATCAGGTGCAGGACTGGGATTATGTAGAGTTCCAGGGTAGAGAAGGGTGAAGACTGACTTCCAGAATTTCTTTGGATTATTTTGTAAGGATGTTAGCTTAGAGGAGCATTTTTTTTAATCTTGCATTGCTAGCTTCTTGGCTCTATTTCTTAGTTGTTTGAAATCAATTTCATTTTGTTGTGTTCTGTCTTTTTGCCAAGTTTTCATGCATTGTCTCTATGAAAGATGCATTGTTTGGTCAGTTTTTGTAGCCACGGAGCATGATTCACTTTTGTTTGCTTGATATGTATTGGTGGGGGGGGGGGCTAAGCTATTAGGAGTATCCAAGAAGAGCTTATTAAAGTAATTTAGGGTGAGAGTTTTTAGTGGGAGCCAGTTATGGGTTTTTAGAATGCTTGAGAATTTATTTTGGTCAAACTGGGTGAGATTTCTGGATGTTTTATAGGTGTGTGTATATTGAGAGTATGAGGTTGAGTCCTGTGGGTGTATGCAGGGGGGTGGTCACTTAGTATGTTGGGTAGGGCGCCAGAGTTTGAGTAATTGTGGGGGTGGGTAACTAATATCCAGTCTAAGATAGATTCTGATCCTGTAGATAGGCCATGGGTAGGAGTTTTGATAAGCTGAGTAAAGCTCTGTAAATTTATGCTGTTGGCTGGGGAGTTGGAGGAAAGATTTTTTCAATTAATATTTCTATCTGCTAGGAGTTTAGTTTCATTTGATATGTTTAGGTTTACCCATGATAAAAATTCCTCTAAAATGGGAATGTTCTGGCCTTGGGGGGGTATAGAGTACTGTGATAGTTAGGTTTTTATTGTTTATTTGAAGAGTTGTTAGGAGAAATTCTAAGTTTTGAAAGGTAGGGACTGGTTTGGGGAAAGAAGTGATTTAGTGAGTTTTGATATATTAGTGCAACACCGCCTTTCTGTTGAGCATATTGGAACGAATTATGTTGTAGCCTGGGGGGAGAATTTCAGTATCTGAAATATGTGGCTTTAGCCATGTTTCAGTTAATGCGATGATAGTTGGGCTGTGGGTAGTTAGCCAGGTATGAAATTCAGAAATTTTATTACAGATGTTATGAATGTTTATTGTTATAAAGCGTAATTGGTGTTGGTTTGGGTTTGCGTTAGATTTTTGGGGATGGTTTGAGCTGGGGTTGGGGTGGATGCCCCCCACATTTAGCAAGTGAGAAGAAAAGGTGAATTATAGTATGAGCATGATTGTTCTTAGAGAGGGGTATTGGGTATTGTGAGAGGCAGAGTTTAAGTTTGGATTTGATCTAGAGAAGTTTTGTTTGGGTGAGAGTAGTGGTATGAATTGAGATTAAAGAAGGAGAGATGTCAGAGTAACTGTTATTGTTATCTGTTACTGGTAGGGTGTGAGTGCTGGGTAACTGTAGAGTTGAGCTTAAGGTGGTGTATATAGAGGTGGTATTGGAATAGTAGGCCTACAAGAGCGGTGCAGGTGAGAATGTATAAAAGGAATTGTATGTGTTGCAGTGTATTCATGATGTAAGCCATCTTAAGGATGATAAGTGAGAGTATTTGGGAGGAGTTTGTAAGGGGGTGTGTTTTTGAGTTAATAGGAGGGTGTTGATGAGGTAATGATTGGGAGGGGTTAGGGAAGTATAAATGTAATGAAAGAGGGGGTGGGTGGGTGGGAATGGGGGTAGGGTGGAGCAGCAGATTGAGCCCAGAGCGAAGCGGAGGGTGAATGGAGCAGGTTGCACTGGACCACGGAAGCCCTAACAGCCCAAGAATCCAGCAAAAAACTTATCTCCACACAGGTAGGAAGGAAGAGCTAAAAAAAGCACCTAGACAGACAGTATGGATTTTAATGTGATGAAGAAGGCAAGTGTATAATTTTAAGTACGGCAGAAGTTGGGAAGAAAGAAATAAACTATACTTAATGAGGCAAGTGTGTAATATTAAGTATGACAGCTGGTGGGAGAAAATATAGTATATGCAAGCACATTACTGGGGATTCCTATGAAACAAGGACAGAAAAGCTAAGTCAAAAGATGGTGCCTTGCTACACATTTTTTACTCCTCTGTAATTAAGCAGGAGTGGGATGGAGGCATGCAGGTTCAAGGTGGGGGAGGGGGATAGACACAAAGTAATTCAAGGTTGTGAGCCAAAAAAACTGGGCCAGGCCAGCTTCTAAGAAAACAGTCAGGAACACCAAGCTCAGTCATTTCCAGGTCAGTGTAGTGCAGTATATTCCCCAATAACTACAAATATTGTGCTACTAATCTAGTTCAGTGTGGTGTCAAGGAACACCACTTCTATGGGGAAAATAATTGATGTATGGGCTGCAGGTACATAGGTAAACCTTTTCCAAGAGAAAGAAAGTAGTTTTAAGTAACTGACCTAGGAGTACAATAGGAAGAGAAAAAATAGGGGGGAGGACTAGTAGTGTGCACACTTACAGTAAAAGGCTGTAGCAAAATGTCTTTAGTTTAGAGGACAGATTAAATACAACTCCAACATACACTAGTGTAGCTGAAAGCACTTTAGTGTTCCACCAACACAGGGTCTCACAGTGCAGGGCAACCAGACAGCCTTTGGTTTATTGGAGGTTGGCCAAGACACAGAATAAACATTTGCTGAGTGGACTGGAAATAAACAGGAAAAAGGGGGTAAATATTGGGTCTGAAGTTTTAAAACACTCTGATTACCAAGTAACTAAGATAGAAGATGCAGGGGATGAGCAGCATACCTTGTAAGAAAGAGCACAATTCTACGAGCAACACAAAATGCAAAGAAAGCAGAGAAAAAAAAAAACAAAAGGTAAGTGCAGTTGATACCAAGCTATTATAACATACACTACATTAAGTAACTACAAAGATGTTACACACAATTTAGCATTTTCCACAAAAAGTCAGGAATAACAGTTGTATGCTGCAGAAACAGAAGTAACTACTAAGATGCTACACACAGTTTAGAATTCCCCAACTAAAAGTCAGAAATAATAGTGATGTTATGCAGAAACACAGAGTCACTTGTATCCCCCGCAGGTTACAGTAAGTTCTTCTCTAATTGCCAAACAGGTTACTGATCTAAAAGTACAAATAGCAGGTGACGATATTCACATTCGTGAATAAAGCAGCATTTTGCTTGTTATTTAAAGCCACAATGTGCTATGAATATAATTCTGTACTGGCATAACAAAAACACTCCTATGCAAGGCAAATAGAGTAAAGCCAAAAAAAAAACTATTTTGAAATGCAAGTCCAGAGAACAAGTGACCAAATAGAGCTGCTGCCAACTAAAAAATATGCATGACAAAATAGTGTGTTTAACTTGTGGGTGTGTGTTTTTTTTTTTTTTTTTTTATGAAGCACTTCTGTGTTTGATATTTTTCACTGCTTAGTGACTTTTCACTATGGGGACAGGTTGTTGGATTTTGAAGTCTGTGAGGGATTAGTGATCTGTGAAAGAATGTGATGCCTAGCTGGCCTGCAGTAGCTTTTTTAAATAACAGATATGATGCACTGGTAACTAGCAGACTAGCCAGTTTTCCTTGCCCATTTTATAAATGTATTTAATAGCAAACTCTCCCTGCAGTGAAAGGCCAACTTCTCTAATATCTGGGAACCTCTAGCTGTGAGGTGGCAATGCTAACCACTGCACCACCATGGCTGCCCAACTTTAGGATCTAATTGAGATCTGAAATATCTCTTGATCTAGACCTGCTGCTTTCTCTTGATTTATACATGCTTTGTTTTTATTATTGACTGGGTATTTTCAAAAGTTCATGCCATGGCATTCAGCCAATAGTTTGCAATAGTGTTCTGCTTAGTTATCATTTTCTTTCACTTATTTACTTTTGACCTACTTATTTTCCCTTTTGTACTTCTGTGTGTCTGCAGTGGTTAGCATTGCCGCCTCACAGCTAGAGGTTCTCTGGTTCGATTCTCGGCTGGGATGCCTTCTGTGCAGAGTCTGCATGCCCTCCCTGTGGTCGTGTGGGTTTCCACCGGTGCACCGGTTTCCTCCCACATCTCAAAGTCTGCAGTAGGTGAATTGGACACTCTAAATTGGCCCTAGGTGTGAGTGTGGGCTGGCAACTCGACACCGTAAAGCTGAGCGGACAGATGATCCGCTGTGGTGACCCCTAACTGGGAAAAAGCCGAAAGAAGAAGAAGAAAGAAGTCTGATGGGGTCTCGCCATAGGTTGTATCAAAATGAATGCTGTGTAAGTAATACATTAAAAAGTACTGTGATGTAAATTTTATGTTTGGTAAACAATGTCGTACATATTGCTATACAAAAATGATTTGTTGTTCTTTAAGAAAAGATGGACAGGTGTCTTTATCAGGTAGAGAGGTTCCTATAAACAGTGCTGGGAACAAGCAGTTGCCTGGTTAGCTTAACATATGAAAAGGAGTGTTATGTTCCCAGATATTAGAGAAGTTGGCCTTTCACTGCAGGGAGAGTTTTTTGTCTGGAACACTGGTTTTGGAAAGCATGATGTGAAAGAGAAGTGAAGAGACTCCGCAGAAGAATCTAGCCAGGTGTTAGCTACATGAATTTTACTTTAGGACTAAATCTAAACTGGAATTAGAGACTGTTGAGTTTATATTTTTGTTCCATGTCCTGATATTTGAACTGTTTCTTTCTGAAATTGGTGCGCCTTGTTTGCTGTAGCATAGACTAAATTCAGACCTGCTGAATCTAGCTTTGTTTATATAACTTGAGCACTAATGTAGACCATCTTTTTTTGGAGAAGGTTCCCCTGCACCCTAGTGGCAGGAGTGTGCAGTTAGAACTTGTCTGATCAAAGACTGCTGGAACGGGGCTCAGTTTTTAGCTTTTTATTGGTTAATTGGTTAATTTGTTTAAATCAGTTTGCTCATTTGCTACTGTTTATATTAAAAAAAACAAACAAACAAAAAAAAAACAAACACTTTATGCATCGCCGCTTAACTAGGGTTAAACTATTCCCGGCGCCATAAAGTGTGCTCTTCAAATTTTCCCTTAGAACAAGCCAGCTTATTAGTTTTAGCACTAAAATCTGTTTCTTTGAGCTCAGGACGTGTTCAGAACTTGTAAGCATTAAATAAGCTACAAATTACTACAGCACTCAACTTTCCTCACTTGTCTAGAGGAAAACCATTTTTAGTACTTAATAAATAAGCACCTATCCAGGCATGTGTAAGGGTCAGCTCCCGGTGTTTTCTCCTGTCTACTTGATGAATCTGGGCATCTTGGGGCAATGCAGAAATTGCCTCATGTACACAGACAACCCTCTCCTCCTACCACCCAACACTACAACCTGTGAGAGATGCACTTATATAGCCAAACTGGAAACAAAGCTCTCTTCACCCAAGACAAGACAGTCAAGAGGAGAAGGTAAACAATTGCACCACACAACACTCATCACATAGTCCCTCAAAACCTACACCACCAAAACACACACATAGAAACACAAAACACACACCTACATTTACGGAGGCTCTCAATAAAAATCTACTCAAGCAACAGAGACTTCGAAAGCAGAAATGCAAGCAACCTCCACCCCCCCCCAACACAACCCAAATGACACATAGCCCACAAACTCAGTGTGCCACTCAACCACAGCCCATAAGGCATAACAACGTATCCAACACTCTAGTGATAGGTGACTCTGTAGTCAGGAACACTGATGTTCCACTCACCAGGCTAAACAAGGAAAAAGTTACTGTCAGCTGCCTGTTGGGTGCCAGGATCCGCCACATAATGCATGCACTCAGGTCACTCCACAGCAAGTACAAACAAATATGACTCCGCCATTGTCCATGTTGGTGTGAATGACCTGAGACATACCTCCCTGGACTACATGAAAAGAGACATGGAGGAGCTCTCCGATCTTCTAGCCCAGGCATTTATGACCCTAGCCCGGAGTAGCATCCTGCCATCACTGGAATGATACCACACCAGAAGGACAAAATGTTTGACTTCAACAATTGGCTAAGCTTCTGGTGTCATTCTAAGGGGATCCAGTTTCTGTCTGCCTGGGATGACATGATTGACAGACCACAATGCTTTGCCAGAGATGGCCTGCACCTGTCGCCCTTGGGACTCCGGATACTGGCTAAGGCTCATTCCACCCCTATAATGCCTTTTTAGGCTAGGTTCAAATCACAAATTCACCACTTTAACAGGTACAAGCAAGCAAAATCTGAGGGTAAAGCTACTCAGTGCTAGAAGTCTAAACCTCAGAATGCATTCACTCGAGGCACTCCTTAAAATGGAGAACATTGACATCTGTGTAGTGACAGAGACCTGGTTCAAGGCTCCAGAGAGCACCCCTGCATTACCAGACTATAATTCATAGCACACCTTTCGGCCACCTAACCTGGACCGAAACACTAAAGGCGGAGGCGTGTCCATATTCATTAAGGATATCCACACCTCCAGGTTAGTTGCTCAGCAAAATGCATCCGAGATTATCCAAGTACAACTAACTATGGGCAAGACCGCAGTCCAAATTGTAACTTGCTACAGATCCCCCACCATGCCCCAGGATTCCCACTCCTCATTTCTTGATGCAATGGAAAATATTAGGATACATCCCAGCACCCTAATAATGGGTGATTTCAACTAGCCCATCATTAACTGGGAAAACTACTCATGTGCCAACACACTTGCTCAACGTTTTCTGGAATTCATAAATTCCAATGCCTTGGATCAGTTTATCCACACCCCCACCAGGGGCAGCAGTATCCTAGACCTGATCATTACCAACATGGGCGACCGGTGTTCCACACCAGAGGTCAATTCCTCGTTGGTCAGATCCGACCACAAGCTAATCACTCTAGACATCCACATCCCGCCCCAAACCCCCATTAGGGAAACCACAGTAAAAAAAATTTCCAAAGCCAACTTCATGCTTCTTAAGACAGAAGTGGCATTTTCATGACATCCATGCAGATGGACAATAGAGGTATGACTGCTGAATCCTACACAAATGCACTTTATAAGCACTTACATGAGTGCATGGATCGTGCTATCCCTAACAGAACCAAGATGCTGTCCTCCAAAAAAAAAAAAAAAAAAATGAAGCCAATCTGGTGGTCTCCTGCCATAAACAAACTCTACAACAAAAAAAATAAACTGTTGCAAAAAAAGAGTAAAATCCTATGATTGGAGGAACTCCCTGGTCAGCCTCAGTAAGAAGCTGAGATCCCTCATAAAGTCCTCCAAAGCTAGTTACGAAAACAAAATCGCCACTGATTCCAAAGACAACCACAAAGCATTCTATAGCTATGTCAAGAATCTCAATGGCAACACTCAGATATATTCTGAGTTACAGCACAATGGCATTAAATATACAGAACCAACTGATATTGCCAACATCCTGGCAGTGAGCCTAACTTTACCCCCCTCTCACCCCCTAAAGGGCCCATGTCTATACCGGAAGAATGCAAAGTTCCTGTAACCACGGCTGCACAGGTAAAAACCACACTCTCCAAAGCCAAGAACACAGCATCCATGGGACCTGACAACATCCCGGGCTGCATTCCACATGAACTGCAGAATGAACTGGCACCCCACCTAAGCACCATGTTCAATCGTAGCCTCACCTCAGGCTTTGTGCCCACTGAATGGCGCACAGCAACGATTATCCCACTCCACAAAGAGGGAGCCACCATGGACCCCAGGAACTACCGCCCCATTAGTCTAACGAGCCTGGTCTGCAAGGCCATGGAGCGTATCATCATGGATCTTGTACACAAAGACATTGGTAATCTCCATACTCTGGACTCCACCCAGTTTGGGTTTGTAAAAGGCAGATCATGTCTCCTAAACCTGATAGATGACTTTAAAGCAGTCACCAAAGCCGTAGACAAGGGTAAGGTGGTTCACACAGCCTATCTAGATCTCGCCAAGGCTTTTGACACCATCCCCCACTCTGGAATTATAGATAAACTTTCAAAACTAGGTATAAATCCCTATGTCACAAGTTGGGTTGCTAACTGGCTCACTGACAGAACCCACACTGTGAAAGTAGCAGACTCCAAATCCGACTTCAGACCAGTGACAAGTGGAGTACCACGGGGTTCAGTCCTGGGTCCTCTCCTGTTTGGTATCTACTTTTCGGAAGTACAGGCTAACACAGAAAGTCTTTGCATAACGAAGTTCGCAGATGACTGCAAACTAGGAGCCATAATCGAAACTCCTAACTATGTGGACGTCCTACAAAAGGCCTCATGGAGACAGATGCCTGGTGTCAAAGCCATGGCCTCAAGCTCAATGCCAAAAAGTACATTGTCATCCCCTTTGGTAAAAACTCTGTACCCATGAGCTACCACTTAGGCGGTAGTCTACTTAACACTGAAAGTGTGATAAGAGACCTTGGGACACAAGTGGACAGTAGTCTCTCCTTTGATAATCACATCGCCACAGTAGTCAGGAAATCCTTCTACATGGCACACCTCATCACAAAAGGTTTCTCATCCAGGAAATAAAAAGAGGTAATTGTTCCCCTCTACTTATCACTCATTAGAGCCATTGTAGAGTACAACGCCCCTTTTGGTATGTACCTCCACAAGACATCTGCAACAACTGGAAAGGCCGCAGAAATACCTCTTTTTGGTTCACCTCAAACAGATGCCCTATGCAGACGGTCTCAAAAAACTCCAGCTTTACTCCGTTGTATAAAGCCTACTCAGAGGTGATCTCTGCCTAACATACAAAGCTATGTCAAACCCAGAGCTGTTGGACATGCTCCACTTAAAGAAATCCCAATCCCTCCGAGCTACACGCTCTAGAGACCTAAACTTTGTCACTACAATAAACAGAACATGCTAGAGGGATAGTTTCTTGTCCCAGAGACTTCCCATACTCTGGAACAAATTACCTATCTATATCAAACAAAGCTCCTCGTTAGCACTCTTCAAGAAAAATCCTGATGATTGGATGGGAAATAGGAAATTCACCCCGGGGATCACCTCTGGGGCACTGCTCAACAGGAGCACAAGAAAATAATTTTCTTGGGTGGCAAAAGCTACGGCACCTTTTTAGCTAAGCTTATATAGGCCCTAGGGCCAATAGCCTAGTACTTGCCTATGAACCTATGATAAAGATTTTGCATCAGTGAACTATTATTTTGTCTTATTTATTTATTTGTGTATATATATATATATATATATATATATATATATATATATATATAGATGTATATACTTGTGTACATATGTATGTGTGTGTGTAATATATATATATATATATATATATATATATATATATATATATAAAATGTGTGTGTGTGTGTGTTATGTAAGCTTGCATTTTTGTCATTGAGCATAATTAGTGAAGCACATGTCCTCAACAGAACATTGTTGAATCATAAAAATATAGATCCACAAAGGACTGAAAAACCCCCTCACAGAAAAAGTGTTTTTTAATGGGGGCCAAGCGGCTGTGCACCCCACACTTAATGCAGCTTATATATACCAACTCTTGAGATATCACTACATTGGGGGAAGGGCATGTTACCCAGTCCCCACTGCACTGCAGTCTGTTGCCAGTAAAGTCAGTACTTGTCAATCAGCTAGACCAGCTTAACCACCTTTATTGAAAATACACCACTCCGAAAACATATGCACCCACGTATATAGATATGGATATTCCTACCAGTAGAAGGAAGGGAGTTGCATAATAAAATACTGTAGTCTGAAGTGTTGTAGAGCTGGGATTAGAAATGACAAGCAGATCTATAGAGAATAAATCACTCACAGAAAGGGTTTATTCCAGGGAAATTAAATAAGAAAGTATAGAAAACTCACAAGTTGAGTAGAATCTTAAACTTTCTATCAAGCTAAAATAGAAAGTCCCAGAAACTGAGAATTGTAAGAAGTGGATAAATGTTGAGAATGAGATATGTAACAATAAGAAAGTTGTAATGGGTTAAGAGTAAGACAAAAGAGCAGCACTGACAAAGAGTCACCCTGCAATACCCCCCTTTGAATTTTTATCCATGGGATAATAATTGGTCCTTTATCGTAGCTTAGCTGCAGTGGTTTGTCACTGTTTCATGGTCACTGAAATATAATTGATCAGTGTAGGGTGTATCTTATACAGCTATAAGCATTCCTTTATCCATGAATGTGGGATGCTGTCAAATTCTTTTTGTAGTCTGCCCATCCCATACTTAGATTTTTTCCCCTTTTTACAATTCTCCATCATGACTTTATTTAACAATAAATGATCCTTTGTTCCCTATGACTTTCTTTTGTTATCTTATTGCCATGATTGAGTGTTTTTCTAAATGACTTGAAACTGTTGGCATCATTTCCAGTATATAGTTTATTCATCATTGGAAGGCAATTTATTAGTCTACAGTTTTAGGATGGTTTGCAGCTTCACTCTGAAGGAGGAGTATCATGTTTCCTGTTGTTAACCATGTTGGTGTCTGTTTCTTACTCGGGGCTATATCTTCATGTAGAGATGTTAATACTTTTAGCCAGAAGTTAGGTACTGCATCTGGGCCTGGGGATTTCCAAATAGAGGCATTTCTTAATTTTGTTTCAATTTCTCTGACTGTTCATCCCATTTCATATCCGGTACATTTGAAATTGTTACTGTTTCTTTTACTTCTTCTTTCCATTCAGCATCTTTATGTTCCACAGGGTCTTCATAAATGTTTCTCCAAAAGGTAAGGCTAGTGCTCTGTCTACAGCTTGGGAGTTACCATTGTGTGGGAGGGGAGCAAACAGGTGAACAAGTTTACAATTTCACTTCTGCCTAGCCTGGAAAAGGGTGGGAGCAGCTAGATACATTCTTAAAAATGCATGCATCCAACAAAGATTAAGGTATAGTGTTAGAAATCCCCAAAGGTGCAGACATGTTGCTAATGATGGGGAGGGGGGGTCTACATTATTTAGAGATAAATCCAGCATATACCTATTGCAGAACAGCCTTCAGAGTCAGAACTAGTAAAAGGAAGGGAGGTACTTAATAAAATACTGTAAATATTGTTGAGCAGGGAATAGAAATGATGAGCAGGACTATAGAGAATAAGTCATTTATGGCAAGGGCATCGTCCATGGGGATTAATTAAAAAAGGTTTAAAAAATGTACAGCCTGAGCAGAATTCCAAACTTTTTGTCAAGCTAAAATAGAAAGCCCAAGAAACTGAGGGTTGTAAGCAGCAGGTAAATGCTGAGAATGAGGTATGTAACAGTAAGAAAGTCTTCACTAGCATAGTAAAAGAGGGAGAAGCAGTAACTGTTCAGAGTTCTAAACCCATATCTATCCATTTATGATAGAAACCTCAAATAAGGGAACGCTGTCAGCATCTGGTATCCATGGGTAAGAAAAATAAACAGTAAGACTAACACACTAGCTATAGATTTTTGAAGATAAGTTCTGTTCAGAAGTGCCATTTGTAGAGGCAGAATAACTTGGAGAAGAAATAAAATTGAAACCGTGATCTTCGTTTACACTTAGACTGAGGAAGAGCAACACAGAGACAGGAAGAAAAAGGAGAGAGTAGTGTATTATGAGAGGTAATAATATAATTTGGAACAAAGCCCTAATGATATTCATGTTGAACCAAAATGCAGGTGCATCAAACAGAGGAAAGAGTGTTTTATGCATCAGGTTCATAAAGGAAAGGAAGGAGAAAAATGAAGTAAGTAAGAGATAGCAACAGACAATAAAGAGTATTGAAATGAGTTACCTTTCTGAGTAGAAGATTTGTATCAGGAATCTTTAAATTCATGTCCCTCTAGATGATGGAAGCAACTGGACTACTTTTCTAGCTACACTGCTTGCATTTCTTTTAGGTTTTGAAGATTGTGGCCCTTCCCTGAGTTTACTAATCCTCTTACAGCAGTAGTGGTCACTTGAGTTGGTGACGCTTGATTTTGACAGTGAAATCCAGCAGTGGGTTTCAAGGCAATGCATTTGACTTCACAGCAAATTGACCATGAAGGAACTGCAGAGTTGGTTGACATTATTTCAGCAATATAATATTTAAAAAAAAAAAGCACAATAGGAAGATGATATTTTGAGAAGAGTAACAGAAAAGATAGCTGTTGTTGTTGTTGGGGGAAAAAGCTGAACACAATTTCTCCGCATTTTACTCATACTTTGAGTTAGTGTGTGATTTATTGTGCAGAGTAAATAAGGAAAGGGAGGAAATAATGTATCAACTATTGCTACCCAGCTCTTTCAGAAATCTAGAGATGAGTCTAGCACGTAGTCCTGTACTGGGGGATATGTAGGAATGGACGAGAGACTAAAGCATGGATCCTTTTTTGCTAGGAATAATGGATGAAAAAAAGTTGAGAACTTCTGCACTGGATGCACTGAATGTTAGAAGACATCCCGTCATCCTGGCTTTAAAAATCATTGGTTTGTAATGCCTAAAATAGAAGTGCCATTTGAACCTGTTACTGTGGACGTTGGAAAAATCTATCAGTTTGTTTCAATTCATCACTGTTACTTTGTACTATGTAGCTAAATACCCAAGGTTATTCCCCTTGTGTAAGGCTAGTGCTATATGTGTAGCTTGGGAGTTAAGTCTTATTTTTTTCCACATTAGTGATATATAAGGAAGCACTCAATGACTGTTGGAATCCATGTTTGTCCAGAATAATGATCAAACTGAGCCAGTGCTTTAAATTAAAACAATTAAAAAATGCCAAGTGTACCATCCCCAAAGACTTGTGTTAATGGGCTGTTTTGACTAAATGTTAAAATCAATACTAAGAAAAGTTATTGAAGAAAATGATGAAAACTGTGTCACACCCCATGTTTGTTTGTTTGCTTTTATTTATTTTATTTATTTAATTGGAGTAAAACACCAATTGCAGGCTTAGTCCAGCTTGCATGTAACAACAAGGGCAGCAAAATGTATCTAACCAAAATAAATGAAACAAAAAGCATTCATAACAATGTGCAAGAAGGTGCGGTATATCGTGCACAGAATATAACCAATACTATTCCACTTGGTAGGTAATAATGATAATTAGAAGATAATACGTGAGAAACATTTTGTACATAGTCTGCCTTTTCATCTAGTGTGATTAGCCAGTGAACATTTAGGTCTCATAGCAGTCCATAAGTAACTGCTAGTATAAGATGGCTTCCTCACCTTTCAATAATTCACTGTAGTCTATGTAGTATTCCCAAACAGGAGCATATATGACTGCCATAATACCAGAGACACCAGTGCTAGGAGTTGATTTTGATATTGTCCACCAGTAAGTTATGGGTGTACAACAGTTCCTTTTGATATTGTGACTTGGTGAAATAGCCT
Source organism: Protopterus annectens (assembly GCF_019279795.1). Taxonomy (NCBI): domain Eukaryota; kingdom Metazoa; phylum Chordata; order Ceratodontiformes; family Protopteridae; genus Protopterus; species Protopterus annectens. Next base: position 740,756,457 of record NC_056737.1, on the reverse strand, counting down.
CTGCTGCTTCATCCTTGTTGGGTGTAGAAACCTTTGATGCACCTCGGGACCCCATTAAGAAATGTACTCCACCATAGTTTGGTTAGAATTGACAGGATACTACTTTTATCTGCACCAGTCTTAATAACCCATGGATCTTACTTTGACAGACAAAACCTTGGCCAAAACCATGTGGATCATTTCTAAAGAGTTGAAAATTGTGCCTTAAAATATAGGCAGTCGTAATATCTTGGAATACAAAGAGGTTTGGCTCCATGCTTAAAGCCAAGATATGCTTGCTTTACTTCCATGGCTTAAACTGAATTTTTTTTTTCATCTGCACCTGTAAATGGTTATCACTGTGTCTATAAAGACAGACTGGGTGACAACATTTTGGTGGTGGAGAAGGAGGGATGTTAGTTCTTTGTATGCATGCCTATAAGGACTGGTGATAATGACTGATGGGAAGCTGCAGAAACACCCATTGGTGAGGTTGTTAATCAGGGTCATTTGTACCTACATCCAATTTGCAGTTTCACCACCAAAGCTTTGCTTATTAGTGACGTAAGAAACTCTGTTATCCATGGTTAGGTAACACCACAGTAGCTCTCTGTAGTCACAGAATGTATATAAAGTTCAGTAGCAGGAGGAGGCCTTGTTCAGCTTAGCACTGATCCCAAATACTTGTATCTTACTGTAGAGAGCCATTCTTTGATGCAGTGGTTCCTCACAAATTTCCCTGTCTGTACTATGCTGGACTAAGGCTACATGAGGATGCCTGAGGATAGCGAATTGGACTTGATATCAGAACCCAACCCCACTACATCTGGGAAATACAAGTTTCTGTTTTTTGCACCCAAATTACGGTGTGCTATTGTGGACTAAAGTACTCTTCTGTATTCTTTTTTCTATGGTGGATTTCTGCATTTAGAACTGGTTTACCAAGTTATCTCCTGATGAGAGCAAGGGGTGCTGCTATTGTTCTGGGTGAAATTTGCTATTAGTTACTAGAGCAGTCTGTTATCTGGCCTGTGTGCTCTGGTTTATCCCTTAAACTCAAGGTGAAATCAGATGTTGTGACACTACTCTGTTGGTCTGCAGCTACATGGGGATGCCTGAGGATACCCAATTGTTCACAGCCTCCGAGTCATATTCCACTGCATACAGGAAGTATATGCTTCTGTTTTTGCAATTAAATTTGAGTGTGCTAATACTGTTTTAAATGCTGCTGTGTATTCTTTGTGCTATAGTGAACTTCTTCATTTAGAACTATCATAGCAAGTTATCTCCTGGTTGAGAATAGGAGGTGCTGCTATTATTGTGGATGACATTTGCTACTGGTTGCAGTGTGGGTTGTTTGATTGGCCTGTGTAGGTTCATTGGTGGTTACTGGGCTATTGACCTGAAGGTCTTTATAAGTCTAGCTGTATGTACTCAATATAATACTAGAGAAACCTAATGTAGAGGATCTTGCTAAACTCAAAGTCTTAGTAATGAACTGCCCATATCTAGGAGAGTCATAGGTTAAATCCCTGGCAGGAGTTTACGGTTTCCCATCCATTCATCCAGGCAACACTTAAACAGGGTTATAGAAGGACTTTATTTGATGTGAATTGATAGCTTATTCCAGAGGAGTGGCAGCCTTTGAGAGACATATCTGTCTCTCCAGCAGATCCTATTTATGTCACAGGCAAGGTTAAGGTCCCTAGAGCAGGTGACCCTTGTCCCATTTGACTTGCGGATGTGCAGCATTTCCATTAGGTTTGGATCAGAGATTGCTCTGTAGGCTAGGCACAAGTCTCCTTTAAGTAGTCTGTATGTTACTGAGTACAGTGACAGTGACTTTAGTCTATCAGTGTATGACATGCTGGAGACCCTGAATTTTCTTGGTTGGAAATATTTGAGGTCTCCCAAGTTGCTGCAGGTGCCTGATAAGGTACATGGCAAAGGGAGCATTGTACTCAATTATTGGCCTGATGTAGGGTTGAGTACAGGGGTGCTGTGACCTCTTTCACTCTTGAGGCAATGCCTTTGCTTATGAGGTGTGCGATATAGAATGCGTTCCTTACCACAGTAGACACATTGTGGTCAGATTGTGTTTTCTTGTAGACATTTTGTTTGTTTTTTTTTTCTTTATCTACTTTTGCCAGCTGTGAACATCAAAATTGGCATCAACCTATTTTTCTCATTTTGTACATGGGTTCAAGATGTTGCATCAACAGTAACCATCTCCTGGAGCCAATGTTCACACTGCCTAGTGGCTAGCCCTACCATGGCCATTCTGAACCTAAATGTAATCCTTGCTGTGATATGTACATTTGTAGTATAACTGCAGTTGTGACACTTTAACCAATTTATAGTCACTGTCTTCATTAAGTAATTACTTATTGCAGTTGCTTTGACTGTTTTTGCACTCATCAATTGCTGTCTGCTGCAGGTATTCTGTTCCTCAGTCCAGGCGCAGCTGTAGACTTTCTCAAGTTTGTACTAAGATGTGATGGTTACCCCCATGTTAAATAAGTTGTACTAAGCTGCTGTTGTGGCACTCAAGGCAAATCACTTGTACTAATTTGTTGTGGCGCTGAACCAGGTTGTTAGTTGTTGCTTCATATGTCCATTAGTTGTTTCTACACTTTGTTGACCTTTGTACCCTTCGCACATTGATACTGTGCATACATATTTGTAGCTTTTGTTCCTTGACTCATTGTTTATTCTAGTGTTCTAGTATGTAGAACCTCCCTATAAATTCATTTCATGATTACCCATTAGTACTCACTGTTTCACTAGGCACTAAATATCATGAAGTCCTAGTTTACTTCACCATCTGTTGCCAGCCTGACAGCAGCAGAAATACTTGGGCAATGCAAGAATTGCGTCATGCTCACTGACATCTATTTGATTCTTCCCATAAATGATTCTATAAGTGAGAAGTGCACATATCTAATAACTTTGAAGGACAATCTTTTTAAAGACTGTAACCAACATGTTGTCAGGCATGGCAGCCACATGTACAACCATGCCTGCCATGTTTTAGACAAACAAATAGGCCTTTTACTGTGAGGTACTTAAGTTCCTACCTAAACCACAGGGGCCTCCTACACAAAGGTTTGGTATACAAGATACTCAGCAACAGACTAACAGGCAAACAACATGTAATGACACTACAGAAAACACAGTAACAAAAAGGGGTCACTTAACTGACTGACCAAAGCCGTTAATATGGCAAGGCTGCGACACTACATCTGGTAATGTTTTGGTCATAAATGACTCCATAGTCAGACACACAGATGCACCACTCACTAGGCTGAGCAAGGAGAGAGTGAGGGTTATTTGCCTTTCGGGTGTCAGGATTCAAAGTGTCCCTTCAAATCCCTTTACCCTTTGATGTGGGCTTCGTCCACATGGGAATGAATGGCTTGACCATGCCTCCATTGCATCATATGAAGAGGGAAATGATGCAGCTCTCAGAATATGCATCTGAAATTGATGTAAAACTAGTATTGAGTAGTACGCAACAATCACCAAGATTGATGCCACAATAGGAACAATCGATAACTTAGTTCAATTATTAGCCTAGTTATTAGTATCATTCTAAGGGGGCTCCAATGTATATTAGCTTGAGAGGAAATGATCGACAATCTTTGCTGCTTTGCTAGGTTTGTCTTTTCCTCACTCCTTATTGCTTCTGTATATTGGCCAGAACTTTTTCATCCCCCAATTTTAGGCAAGGTCCATCTCCTTAAATTACTTACATAGCCAATTAAAATTAAAATCAAAACTGTGTAACAGTCACACTAGCCAATGCTAGAAGCCTACCCAACAAGTTGCATTCCTATTGAAAATATAGATGTCTGTGTAATTACTGAAACATGGGTTCAGAACAGGAATAACAACCACACAGTGCAGGGTTTCAGTACCTACCACTCTTTTAGACCCAATACAGAAAATGGCAGGGTTACTGTGGGGGGCGGGGGGCATGTCTGCTTTCCTAAGACAACATCTAACCTCCAGAACCGTAAGCCAGGGCAATGACCTTGAACTTCTCTGTCTTTTTCTTGGTAAATGGAACTCCATACAGTATCATAGCCAACTGCTGTACCCCCACCGTGTTACCAGCAGCCCATGCGGTACATCCAAACAAATTGACATCCCTCACTATAGAGCCTAACACCATTTTCTTGGAAGACTTCAACTATCTCTCCATTAACTGGGAAATTAGCACCACCTCCAATAAGACATTACTGGACTTCATTAATGCCAGCTCCCTAGACCAGTTGTTTTAAGTCCTAGCGGAGGAATTCAGAAATATTAGACCTGTAGTCACCAATGTAGCCACCCCATGTGCAACATCTGCAGTTGCCCTGTCACTGGTGAAATCTGACTACTGTTGCTTGACACTCATAATAAGGATAAAACATAACTTACCACAAAACCTTTTCTGTCTTTAGAGATTACTGTAAGACAGACAATCCAGCTAATAGGACCTAATGAAATTTAAGCCTCCTCCTCACCTCAGTGACCACATCTCACATGCTGATGCACTTGCAGATAATTTCTAGGTCAGCCTCAAAGCATGCATCATGACATAAATACAGTGCCAAATTCAGCAAGAAACACCTGTGGTAGAACTGTAGTATAAACAAACTGTATAATAAAAGGAAGAAACATAACCGATAAAAGCAAACTTAATACCCTACTATCTAGAGATAAACCCTGAAACAAAATTTAATCTTTCTTCCTATTTCTGCTAAGAGCAACCACAAAACCTTCTTCAGCTATGTACAAAACCTTGGAGGTAATGCCCAGCAATGCTCAGAACTGATACACAGTAACAGCACTTGCCTACCCCCTGAGAACATAGCAAATATATTAGAAAACGAAATTTACTCCCCCCTTTCTCCCTAACTTTCCTTAGCACACCTACATCACTCTCTCTGATCACCACTGAGCAAGTCCTGAATGCCCTCTACAAGGCCAAAAATACTACCTCCATGGGTCCTGCTAATGTGCCAAGCTGCCTTCTTGTCAGCACCAAATACTGACAGATAGACTTGCTACTAAGACTATTCAGCCTTAGCCTTTTTCCACTGAATTCCTTACAAAGGAATCGAGAACTGCAGTACTCATCCCACCCCACAAGGGGGGAATCCGTGATTGATCCAGGAAACTACAGAGCTATAACCTTAACAGCCTTATCTTCAAAGCAGTGGACCACATTGTTATAGAACTTAACGTAAGTTCGAGGCATAAAATCCATCTGAGAAACAAAGCCTGGGTGAAATGGCGTTCTACCAAAAACCCATTAGATCACTTAATTTTCAGACAACTAAGAAATGATACAAAAAAAGCCATAGTACTAGATAAAAAGAACTTTTACCTCCAAATACAGCAAACCCATCTTAATAAGCCTCAAATGTTCTGGAACAGCATTAACAAACTTCTCCATCCAGGACAATCAGTCACCCCCAACCCCCTAGGCTCCAACCCAGATAAGCCCATTCAAACTGCCAACTCCTTTAACTCCTTCTTTACCAATGCCATCCAATCTCTTGCTAGCCATCTCACACCAGACACTGCAAACCTGCCTAATTCTTCTGTAAATCCTCCCCCTTCCTTTCTATTGCAACCAGTGTCTACTTCTACTATTTGCTCTCTTCTAATAAAACTTAAACCTTCCACCCCCTCAGCTGACCAACTCCCAGCAGAATACCTTCAAATAGGAGCCAAATCTATAGCCTACCCTATATCCATTCTTATCAACAGAACCATTAGTGAAGGACATGTCCCGACCATCTGGAAAATTTCTTATATTATTCCTCTACACAAAGGTGGGAACTCAAATGATTTCTCTAATTTTCGTCCCATAGCCTTGCTATCTCCCTGGCAAAAATTATGGAAAAATGTATTCAGAAACAACTTCTTAACCACCTTCTTCAAAATAAGCTACTGGCTAACTGTCAACATGGCTTCAGACCTTACCATAGTACCACCACTGCCCTGCTATCTTTTACAGACTGTATTAACAATAATCGTAACAATGGCTTTCATTCCTCTGCAGTATTCATTGATTTATCCAAAGCCTTCGACATGGTTCATCACCAGCTGCTCTTGCATATCATGCAATCTCTGTCCCTTGACCCATTAACCATCAATTGGTTCAAATCTTACCTTAATAACAGAAAACAAGCAGTTCTCTGGCACAATAATCTTTCTAATCTCCTCCCTATCTCCCTTGGTGTCCCTCAGGGCTCCATATTAGGACCGCTCCTATTTTCCATCTATATTAATGATCTTCACTCAGCTATTCCTTATTCTACCTGCATTCAGTACGCAGATGACTCCACTATTATCTGCTCAGCTACCTCTCAAATTGAACTGCAAACCATAAGCCAGAATGCATTTAACACTGTGGAACAATGGTTTACAAACCGCTGTCTCCTCCTAAATCCTAAGAAAACAAAACTGCTACTCTTCTCCCCAACACGTAAGTCCACCCCATAGAATTTACACTTACATCTAACAATGGCACTGTTATCCCTCCAGACCCAACTACCAAGCTCCTAGGAATAACCATTGACAATCACCTCAACTTTGACACACATATTAATAGCACAATAAAAACAGTCAACAAGAAACTTGGATCCCTCTATAGAATCAAACCCTTTCTTACTCCAACAGCCAGGACTGCTATAGCCAGAACTCATCTCATTTCTACTCTACTCTATGCCTCACCCATCTATACAAACCTTTCTAAAACCAACATACACAAGCTGACTGTATCCTATAATAATATTGCCAGATTTGCTGCTGCCTCTCCTTTCCGAACTCACCACTGTCTAAATCTTACACAACTCGATTGGTTAGAATTTTTGCAGCATCTTCATTTTTCACAGCTTACTATTGCCCATCAAAGAATGTATCAACCCTCTAATACTCCTATACTCTCAAGCCTACTCACCCTCTACCATAATCCTAAAAACTTACGCTCTGCTAATAAACTACTCTTTAACACCAGCAGATCAAACAATGTAGCAGGTGACTCCGAGTTCTGTAAGACCGTTGGTAAGCTATGGAATCTTCTACCCACTGAACTTACTACTCTCTGCTCTCATAAACTTTTCAAAAAGAAGCTCAAGCTTCATCTCAAGAAACACTGGTTATGTTCCTGTATTATCCCTGACTAACTGTTGCTTCTTCTCCCTATAACCACCTGCATCAGCTACCCTTCCCTTCTAAAGCTGCTTACTATGAATCCTGTGACTGAATTCTTCATAATTACTTCTTTATTATCTTCTTTGTGTAACTGCTTTACCATCATATACTTTGTATATATTCTTCTGTAGACTTCTTCATGTCCATATTGTAAATGTGTTTTTTTTTTCTATTATTCTGTAGACTTTTTTATGACCATACTTAAATGTTTTTTTATTATAGATTGTTTTTATTCTATTTTTGGTTTACCATATGTTGTCTTTTGCATTATTCATATTGTTTTGCACATGGAGCTTTTCTCCCCGGGCCTCTACTGAAAATGGACATATATCCAGCTAGACCAGCCCGGTCAACAAATGTAAAATAAAATAAAATAAAATAAATAAATAAATAAACAAGGCCATAGGCTGTCTACAACCCTCGACACAAGCCAGTTTGGCTTTGTTAAAGATGCATCCTGCCTCCTCAACCTGGTGGGCTTCTTTGAACAAGTCACTGGTACATTAGACTCAGGCAGATTGGTTCACACTGCCTACCTGGATCTAGCCAAGGCATTTTATAGCATCCCTCATTCTGGCCATATCGATAAGCAAATCAGGCTAACTGTAAACCTCTGTTACCCACTAGATGGCAAACTGGCTAATGGGAGGCATGTACTCTTAAAAAAATGTAGTTACTAGTGATGTCCCCGGGGAACAGCACTATAATGACTTCTCTGATGACAAAGCTGATGTCAAAGGCCTGTGGCTGATTAGGTTTGCAGAAGACTGCAAACTTTGAGCTGTCATTAACACCCCATCTACATCATAGGATCATAGGAGGTTACTAGGTAATGGTCCTGGGGCACTTACAAGCCTAGCCAAGAGTTTATCCCAAAAAAGAAACTTCAGTGAGCACCTGTCACCCCTGTCAATGAGGGACGAAGGTGGAACCCGTGGAACAAATTTGTGGTTTCCTATCCACTCATCAAGCTTGAGATTGAAGAGAGTCAGTACTGACATGTATGGGAAGTCTATTCCAGAGACGGGGCAGCCTCTGGGAGACAAACCTGTCTCTCCAGCAAGTTTTGTTGATGTCGCATATTAGATTCAGGCCTATCGACTGGGTATTGCATGAGGATTTGGAACATCTGTAGCAGGGCAGGGTCTGATATTGCCTTGTAGGCAAGACCCAGATCACCTCTGGGCAGTCTGTATGATACCAAGTAGAGTGATAGTGATTTAAGCCTGTCCACATAGGACAGGTGTTGGAGGCCATGTATTCTATTTCTGAGGTATTTCTGTGGCCTTTCCAGTTGATGCAGGTGTTTGGAGAGGTACATAACCAAACGGGACGTTATACTCAATTGTAGGTCGAATATATCCAGATTCTTTAGGATGGACTAACACGTACCTGTAAGTGGTGCTCTGACTAGGGCCTAAAATGAAATGCCAAAAAATGCAGGATTGTGTCCTTTGGTAAATCTGGGCACCAGTGCACTCAAGACATGGGTAACGCCCCTTTGAAAGTTGACTGTGTGGTATTAACAATCATGGCACTTTTGTTGACAATGAACTATGCCTTGATTGCCATGTATCCACTGTTAGGAAGTTAGTCTGCCCAGGTAAAATGATCACCAGGAATATTTTTTTCAGGTTATCATCCCTTTCTACTCTGTCCTCATCAGGCCCATAATAGGGAATAATGGCACCTTTTGTATGTATTTGTCTAAGCATATGACCACCTTGAGAGACCACAGTGTTTCCTCATTAAGGTAATCAAGAGTATGTCTTCCTTGGGCTACCCAGACCTCCTTAAACAACTCTCTCTTTTTTTGTTTTTTTTACAAACTCTTGAGAGGTGAATTCTGTTAAGCCTCCAGAGCCTCAAAGAATTCAGTCCTATGAGACCTCTTGCACATCTGCAAAAGTAATAACACTCCAAATACCCACACAGGAGCAGTAAACTTCCGCCAAAACATAACTGTGATCTATATATATCTATATCTCTCTCTCTCTATATATATATATATATATATATATCTATATATATATCTATATATATATATATATATATATATATTTATATATATCTATATATATCTATATATATTTATATATATATCTATATATCTATATATATATATATATATCTATATATCTATATATATATATATATATCTATATATCTATATATATATATATATATATCTATATATATTTATATATCTATATATATATATATATATATATATATATATGTATATATATATATATGTGTGTGTGTGTGCGTATATATATATATATATATATATATATATATATATATATATATATATAGGTGGTGGTGCTGCGGTAGCGTTGTCACCTCACAGTAAGACGCTGTCCGGTTCGATTCTCAGCTAGAGTGTCCTCTGCGTGGAGACATGCGTGAATGGCCATACCTTCGTTGAAGGTTGTGTGTCAGGCCTGGCAAGCCGGTACGTAAAAATCAACTGCCAATCATTAGCGGACCGGAGTTCCGCTGTGGCGACCCCTAACCGGGAAAAGCCGAAAGACACACATATATATATATATATATATATATATATATATATATAACTGCATTTATTTATTTATTTTGTTGTCAGACTGACAACAAAATAAATAATTAATTAAATAAATGCATTCCTTGAATGAGACGAAGGCATGCGTTACACATCCCGTACGGCTGTATCTGCCCGTTCATAGATTACAGCTGCAGCGGCTATGCTTTTCAGCCAAATTGCACTACGGCAAAGTGCTGCTGCAGCCGTTTGGTTTCAGCGATGTGGCTCGCAGGGAACTGTCTTGCGAGCTACATGCCGGAATCCGACATATTGATTCATGTTATGCCAGCAGTTGTGTATCAAACTACACTGAGCTGCAGTAGCAAGAAAAAACAGCTCAGTTAAGGCATAGATGCTTAATGTACCTTTACAGTGCAAAGAGCATGTGTCCTGGACAATGTAGCTGATCACTGGTTTTATGTCTTTGCATTTTCAGTTTGAGTATAGCATGTTAAAGAGGTATTATGTAAGCACTTGCTAAAACCACTCAACGAAAGTAACTGTGGAAGATATGCCATTTGCCACCTAGAAGCTAAGTAGTCAACTACCATCCCTAGTGTAAGAAGTCAAAGAAGTGCACCCTGTGACATTTCTCAGTATAAAGCATATACAAACGTAACTCCTCCAGTGTTTTGTTTTTTTTTTCTGTGTGAGACTCCTTTAGTGATTCTCAGTCTTTAGCCATTGGCCTGCATTTCCTCTGACTACTGCAAAAGCCAAGTAAAGGATGCCATCATCCATGCAGGTATGAAGCATATAGGGTGTCATTGCTGTCTGTGAGTCATCAGCCTTCTGTGGCCCCATCCCTGTCTCAGACCTTCCAGACTAGTAGTTCAAGGGGCCAACAGGGGGAGCCACTATTATCAGTGATCCTCTTCATGCCTTGGCCACTACTGCTGCCACTTCTCTTGGCATTTGTAAGGCTTGCCTGAAGCCCTCATTACCATAGATGGCTGGAGCATTTTTTCCTTAAGCCCTAATGCTGTATCTGGTGGCTGATGTGAACACCAGCATTATTGTGGAGGCTTCCATGGACACATTAATAAGCAGTACCATCACTAGCTTAGTAAGCCAATCCCATGTCCCAGGTCTGTGCTGCATCACTTTGATCCAGTGAGATTTGACTCACTGGCTGCAGAATGCAGTTGATGATTGGAGCTGCATTCCCCCTCCGAGCATAGACAAGCCTGCATTGGATTCTAATTCCTGCACTCCCTCATCCAGCTACTGTAACTGCAGGGATGCTACATGAACTCGAGTCATCTGAGTCGCAGATTTCTCTGTTCCTTTTTTTACTTTTGCATACCTTTGTGTCAGTATCTTATTTTCTGACAGCAGTAACTTGTCAAAATAATGTCTTGCTATCAAGATAAGCCACTCTAATAGACCAGACTCTGCCATTTCAGACCAAATGCTGCCTCAAAATGGAAGTGGCTAAAATATATGGTCACACTTTAAGAGTGCATCAAAGCATAAGTGCTGTGATGCATCTTACATTGGTCATTTTATATTTATTTGGGCTGTATTTTGAATAAAATGCTTCATTAACATTTTAGTGAAACCATTTGGAAGCATTCCTGCTCCGGTGTGGAACACATCCATTAAAGTCTGTAGATGCATTTCACTTTATCATTGAGTTGATAGCACTGAGGTTAAAGATCATCTTTAACTTTTAGTGGCATCAACATGAGGAAAATAAATTTACCACGTGCAAAAAGTGTAATGATTTCTAGAGTAAAAATGTTTGCTGATCAGGAGAAAATGCTAATCAGCACTGTATGGGTAATATAGGGATGGTGCGAAAATGTAAGTTGCCAAGTGCAACAATACACTTTAAGTACATAAAATATATTGGTGCCACTGCAGTAATATATCACTGCTGCAGTTCAGTACATCTGGGACATCTCTTGTTAAACTGGGCAAGAGCAGTTTTATATTTTTCCTTTTTCCTCCAACCTGGCCCTCTTGCCCCATCTGCTTGGGGTCCATCAGCTACTCCATGCCCCCCTGGACTTATTCCAGTAGTCGCTGGGGCTGATCAGAGATTGCAGGCAACAGGGCTGAAGACATCTGAGCTTCCATCTAGGCCTGTCTTTCTTTGGCCTACCGTGTTACTCCCCCCTCTCCCTTGTGGCAGGGTGGTGTGGTCCTTGGAGGCATGAAATCTGGGATCTGTGACATATTGTCCCCACCTCCCTGGCAGCTCAGCCAAGCCCCACCGCCTCCAGATGTGTCCCCAATCTTCACCAGGGATTGTCATCTGGAGACTCCGGCTTACTGATCTCCTCCCCCAAGAAGGGCATGCCTGGCCCTCCTTGCCTGCTCTGTCCCTGTACACCCCCAGAGCTGCGAGTGGCTGTGAATTCTGTGATTATATGAAGGATTCTGTCTTGGTAAGTTAGAGGTAAGAGACTGTCAGGAGTTTTCTTTCAAGAGCCAAAAAATTTGAGTAGATTGGTTCATTGTTGAACAGGCAGGCAGATGGCTTTAGCTAGAGTTAGGCAGTGGTGTTCTTGGGGAGAAGGTAGTGAAGCAGCAGATGGAGTTGAAGATTGCTTGGGATGGTTTTGGTTTCTTTTAGCAGCAGCGGCTATAAGAGGGAGGCAGTATTCAAGTTGCCTTAGTATAATCTCTTCACCTGTAGCATTTCTTGTTGGGTGCGAGAGAAAAGAGGAGATTTTATTGTCCCAGAAAGATTCCAAGTACAGTAAGAATAAGATTAACTTAGACAACTGATAACCCCCTGAGGTGGTAGAAACTGTATTACTTTGATATAGTTTGCTAACATCATCACGTACTTGGATGTACACATTCACAATACATTACTATGCAATCCCTAAAAACTTGTTTCATTGGGGGAGCAAGAAGAGAAATGAAGTGCTGGAATGCGGTTATACAGTGATGCTACTTCATTGTGTAATAGCAGTAAATTATGATTGAGAATGGTAATGCAGATTTACCCACAACTGTTTTTGTGTGACCACGTGGCCTTTGGCCAAACCATGCCAGTTTTGGATAAAGCCTGCATTTCCCACAGCTTTTGAACTCCATTGGAGACGTAGTAGAATGCAAACTTTGCTAAATGTACTGCGCTTAATCTGCTTTCATTCACATTGATAGCAAATCAAACCATAAACTGCTGAACCATTGAAACTGTTGAAGGCATGTGCCAAGGTGCTGAGTTTTTTTTTTGTTATACGATAAAAGTAGATTTTTAAAGCTCAGTTTGTTGTAGTTAGAAGTCTTTTGAAATCAAACCGCAAATCTGAAAAATTGAATCATTTCAGTACAATAAACCTAGTTATGTCAGTCTGATATATTGCTACTTCATCTTCAGATTCACCAGTCCTGAAATGTAATATCTGGACATTAAACAACTCTGGGTGTTGGGTGGCTCAATGGTGCAACAGTTAGCTTTGCCACCTTGTAGCAAGAATTGCCCTGGTTTGGATCCCTGCTACGATGCCTTCTCTAGGGAGTCTGTGTTTCCTCCATGTGTTCATGTAGGTTTTCTCTGGGTGTTCCGGTTTCCTCCCAAATTCCCAAGATATGCCATAAGGTGGATTGAGGGATATAAATTGCCAATGGATGTGATTGTAGAAAGACCTGACAACTTACTGCTGTTTTTCCTCTTTGCCTCGAAAACTCCACAGATAACAATGGTTCTCTGCAGGATCACTGTAGGTGTCTGATGCAACTCGTAAGAGAGCGGGTGAAATGCCTCTGCTTTTTTTAAAATATTTTCTCTCCATATTTTTATTATCTATAGCTGTTTTTTCTTAGCAAGTACTATCCACTTCATGTTTCTGTTCAGAGGCAGGTATAAATTAGAGTTCTATATAGGTTTCATTTACAGATACATTTGTGATAGGTAGCTTTGTATCTTTGTCATCTTTTATTGTATTTTTAAGTATACTGATTTGGTGTTGTTTTTTTCATTCTCCCTCACTGTTGTCTCTTTGGTCCGAACGTGGATCTGATTCGGCCACATTCATAAGACTTTAGGATCTGAGTCTCGAGCTGCTCCCTTTCCCATAATGCATCATACCCTACCTAACTCCTCAGATCTCATTTGCCGCCATCCAGCACAAATATAGTCTGTTAGTCTTGAGCATTTTCATAACTGTGAGTTACTATTTTACTGAATTCCTATTTCATTTTCTCTTAGTTGCTTTAAAAAATCTATTAGTTCTTACCTCTTCACTTGTTTAGCTATCCTTTACCCCCCTTCCCAAAGTTAGTTAGTCCTCTAGCGTTAGGGTCTTGTTTTTCTCTCCCTACTTTCTCTTTCTACAGTTTATAGTGCCATTGGCAATTTTCCTTTTTCTTCCTTTCTATTTGTCCTAACAAAAAAAAATTCTTTCTATTCTTTTTTTCTTTCTTTAGATAGTGTTGGTGTATGTGTGTGTCTGATAGCTTAACCTGTTCCTTTCTGTGTGTAAGAGTGATGTCTTTTTCTCACAATGTCAGATAAGGCAACAGGTTTTAAAAGAAAAGATGCATCCATTTTGGGCACAAAATTCCAAATTCTGATGCCCACAAGAGGTGTGTCTACGGTCCTGGGCCAGGACATTTGAACACAGACTGTGCAACTTGTGTGGTCTTCAATCCTTGTGCCTTGTCAGACAGAAGACATAAACTGATTTTGAGAAGTCTGTTGCCTTCTTCTGGGGCTCAAATCCCCCTGCAAGCCTTTGACCTCAAACGAACACAGGAAATGAGCCCTTTCAGCTTCACCGGGGCTACATCTCAAGCCGAAAAAAGACCAAAACTGTCTGATCCAATAAAGACTAAATCATTTTCAGATCTGACAAATACCAGACCAGCAGACAAGTCTGCCCCTCTGATCTAATCTTCCTCTGATCCTAACACTTCTGAGCCCAATGCAGCCTCGGATCCAGCAGCCATTCTACAGATCCAGAGTACTTCTTCCCCGATCATGCCTCCCTCACATCCTAAGCCTTCAGGTCTGAGGTCTCAGAGCTATACCCCTGTTCAGAGCAAACCAGTATCTTCTGCTTCGACTTCTTGGGTCACACCATCACTGGTTAAGTCTAGACATTCATCAACATCCTCTAGGTCTTTTCGGACCTTTTCCCAATCAGAGATGGAGATGCAAAGTTTTCTCAAAGCTTAGTTCCAAATGGGGATTTTGTCATCTCTGTCCCACCCTGGGTCCGTGAGAGCTCAAACACCCATGCTACAAGCTCCTGTTCCAATTTGGCTTACAGTCTCAGAATCCAAGGATGTAGTTTTCCTGAGAGAGTTGTCTCAGATACGAGAATGTCTTTCTTCGATTCCATCTGTTTTTCTGGCTGTGTTCCAATACCCTTTGTTCGGAGTGTGCCCCGGATCTGAGATGTTGACCCAGGTTCTGGGGGGGGGGGGGTTAGCTTAGGTCTTGACCTGGTTGGATCTGTCATTCCCCTAGGGGTTTTGGTCTTTCACAGCTTTGTCGGATCTGGGGTAGGCTTCACTCTCTCTCCTCCAGTGGCTTCAGCTCCGAGAGGGGAGGGGATAGTTTCCCTAGGCCTGTCAGTCTTTCAGGTAGCAGAGAGGGCTTTCTCTAGACCAACAGATGTGACTCCTCATCCTCCGGATCATATGTGATCGTCATCTCATCCAAGCTTTGAGCCTCTCCATTCTGCCATTGATCAGCCCCCCCCCAGTAAGCCTCTAGACTACTTCCGTGCAGGGGGTCCCCCTTCTTCCATTTCTTCCTCTAAGCATCCCACAGAGGAGATTCATCAGAAGAAAAGGTGCAAGAGGAGACGCATGGACTCCCCCTTAGATCCCTTAACCAAGGGCAGTGATTTTGATGAAAGATTCCCCTGATCTCCACCAGATGGCATCTCCTTCGGAGACATCCCTGAACTCCTGAGGCAAAAGGGTGGCTGATCCTACCAAAATCCTTCTACCATGGGGTCAGTGTCCTTGGAGGCTTTTGTGGCGGGCTCATCTATGCCCCGGGTAACTCCCTCGGCGGACACACTCGTTGACTTAGCTTCCCGCTGGACTTGGAAGGACCCAGACACAGTCGAGCCGATCCCTAAGCATCCTGATAAGTTCATGAGGCCTCCATCTGACCACTTGCATTGGAGTAAGGTTGTCCCAGTAGATGCCAGTGTTGTGTCAGCAGCCACGAAAAAGGAACTTGCAGAACAAATCTCCTCTGTTCATCCCCCAAACAGGGTGTCTTGGGATTTGGACAGATTTGGAAACTGTGTGTATGCCTCAGTCACTTCGTTGAGAGCATTGAGCTACTTGGCATATTTTACAAGTCTGCAGAGATATCTGGTCAAGGAGCTAACCAACTCTCTGAGCGAGACATTGACAGAGGAGAACCTTAAACCAGTTTCTCCCCAATTGGCTACTCTGTCTCCCCTTGCAGACTCCTCGATGAGGCTGATTTCACACTCTGCAGCAGGCACCTCAAGAGCAACCAGTGCAGGCATAGCCATTGGGAGACATTCCTGATTTCGTGGAACCCTTCAAGGCTTCTTTCATTAATGTCCCTTTGTTTCCTCCTTGTTTGATCATTGGTAAAAGAAACACTTGCCTGCAGCGAGAAAAATGGAAAGACCTTGTCTGCTGTAGGGATCAAGTTTTCTACCCCCAAAGAAGCTTTTCAAGAAATCAAAGAGGTAAGAGGAAGCTTTGTTCAGAAAATCTCAAGGGCATTTCCAGGGGCAGAGGAGCAGGTTTCAACAGCAGACAGCACCCCAGAGGCAGGGGGGGCTGCAGAATCAGGGTTTTAGGGAGCCTTTGTCCAGTAAGCCCCGTCCGTGCTCCTGAAGTGCTGCCTGACTGTCCACCTCTGGAGACAGTTGAGGGACGTCTATTCCTGCACCTAGAAGCCTGTACAAATATAACAAACAATGCCTGGGTGCTAAAAAATAATATCCATAAGTTATTACACCCCCCCCACCTCCAAGTCCCAGGAGGGTACTCCCTGACGTGCCACCCAGACAGTGGGAGTTAGCCATTCGGGAAGCTCAAAAACTTCTAGATTAAAGAGTCATCCAAGAGGTCCCGACCAAAAAAATAGGATACAGAACTTATTCTCACTTCTTTTTGGTGCCAAAGAAAACAGGGAACCCAAGATCAATACTGGATCTCAGCAACCTCAACCTATATGTCAAGACATTGAAGTTTCGAATGGTTATGGTTCAGTCCATTATGCCACTTCTGCACAAGGATGATTAGATATGCTGTATAGATCTTCAGGATGTATATTATCATATCAAAATGATCAAACACTTGGGAGACACTTGTGCTTTTAGCTGGGGGCCAATCATTACCAATTCAGAATGCTACCCTTTGGACTCATTACAGCCCCCTGGGTGTTTACCAAATATATGGCATTTGTCATGGCTCACCTGAGACTAAAAAGATTCCAGGTGTTTTCATATTTATATGACTGGCTCCTTAGTTCACCAAAAAGGCATCAGCTGATTTAAGCCAGGAATTAGCTGGTACAGATATTCAATTCCCTGGGTATTTCAATAAACCTGACAAAGTCAAAACTTTACTCCTGTGCAGAATATGGAATTTATAGGAATGCAACTGAGCAGTTCAACCCAAATAGCTTCCTTACCCCTGCGTTGCATAATTTCTCTGAGACAGCAAGTTCAAGACTTATTGGATCTCCCATCTCCTCCAGCACAGTTAGTTCTGAGAGTGCTGGGGTCTATGTCAGTGGCCATCATTCTAATACCCTTAGCAAAATACTTTATGCGAATTCTACAATGGACCCTGGCTGTTCAATGGTCCATTCTTTACCAGCCCCTATCTGCTGCTAGCAGACTAACTCCAGTCTGCAGAAGCTGTATGTAGTGGTGGATGCAATCACATGACATCGCTGGGCAGATCATTCTCTGTCCCCCCTCCAGTAGCCACAGTGACCATGGACACTTCCCAATTAGAGTGGGGGGCATTATCGGGGAAAGATGGTCCAAGGCACGTGGTCCCAGCATGAGACCAAGCTGCATATCAATGTCGTACAGATGAGAGAAGTCCTTCTAACATTGCAAGCCTTTCAGGACCTTCTCCCTCTAGGGACTGTTGTAGTTCATACAGACAATATGCCAGTGATCTGGTATATAAACAAGATGCCATGAGGGTTTGCGAATGGGTGACCTCTTCAAAACAATTTCTAATTTCCGTGCACATTCCCAGGGAAACCAGTGCACTAGCAGACAGTTTCAGCAGGTCTATTCTGACCCCTCACAAGTGTTCCCTCAATCAAGCAGTAGCAAACTAGATTTTTAACCATTGGGGACACCCTTGCTGCGATCATTTTGCTTCTCCCCTAAACAACAAATGCAGTAAGTACTTCAGTCTGATCCCTGTGATGGGGGAATCACCAAGGGATGTTCTAGTCCATGATTGCCCCCCAGGTCTCCTTTATGCTTACCCCCCTCTTCCTCTGATCCTAAAGTTTCTACAGAAAGCCAGCAGGCTGAAGTGCTCAGTGATCCTCATTGCCCCTTTCTGGCCTCATCAGGTATGGTTCCCCTTGTGATGGTCTCACCTGAAGTATCTCCCAAGGATACTGGATCCCAATCAGGACCTCCTTTCCCGTCCATCTGAGCATCGACAACCCAATCTCCACACACTCGCGCTGACCGCATGGTTTCTCCACTTTCAGTGGTTATAAGAAAGTCCAGGCAAGCTTCTCCAGTACACAACATAACCTGTACACAACATAATCTTGGCCTCTCAGAAAGCTTCCACAAAAAAGATCTGTAACAGTAAGTGGAGAAGATTCATGATTTGGGCTTCAAAGAAGAATATTGATCCATTTACAGCTCTTATGTCAGCTAGTCTCCTTTTTCTGAGTTCATTTTTTCATGATGGCACCAGTTTCTCTACTATTAAGTTATAGCTGGCAGCCATTTCTAATTTTCCTTCAGGAAAGGGATCTTTCTGTATTTCCTTGTCGAAATTATATAAGGCTTTCATGGGGGGTGTTTTTCTTCTAAGGCCTCCAATAAAAGACTCTTCTCCTCCTTAGGATCTTACAGTTGTCCTTCAAGGACTCACTCAAACTTTTAGAGCTATCCGATAGTTGTCATTTGAAATTTCTTTCATGGAAGACTGTATTGTTGGTAGCCATCACGTCAGCAGAGAGAGTATCTGAACTGCAAGCCTTGTCAGCCAAATCTGTGTACATTGTTTTTCACAAACAGTTTCCCTGAGAACTAACCCCTCTTTTTCACCTAAAATAGCAACGGAATCCAATATTAATCAGTCCTTTCAGTTACCAGTTTTCTTTCCAAATTATGCAAATAAAGGAGAATATATGTTACATCCTTTCAATGTTCATAGATAGTTGTGTTTGTATCTGCACAGGACAAAGGAGCACATAAAATCTGATCAACTCTTTGCATCTTTTTCTGCTAATCGTTTTGGCCAAGCAGTATCCAAAATCACCCTGGCTAAATGGATAACGGATTACATTTCTACCATTTATTCATAAAAAGGTGTTGAATTGCCTTGTGCATCAAAAGTCCACTCAACTAGATCCATGGTCATTTCTTCAGCCTTTTCTGCCAGGACATCAGTTGATGAAATATGTGCTGCACCGACTTGGTGTAAGATGCATACATTTGTTTTGCATTATAAATTGGATATTGCCTCCAGAAACAAGGCTTCCTTTAGCTCAACAGTGCTCCAGCATATCCTTCCTTGGGGGTCATGGAGTTACGTAGCTGGGGACTCTGACCCAGCAGTGAGTTGGAATGAAAAGGATAACATCAGATATAGAAGTTATGTACTTACCATAACCTGGCATCTATGTTGTCTATTTTCATTCTTCGTTACTTTGCTTCCATCTATCGCCAGTCTTGGTATCTTTGAGAAGTTACCTAGAGGACTTTGGAACCTATAGATTCATGGCTTGGGCCTCAGAAACTCTTGATCTTTTCTATTTCTTCTTGGTGATATTACTTGTTAGGGCAGCATACTCGATCTGAGGAGTTAGGGGATGTATGATGCATTATGGGAAAAGGAGGAGCTTGAAACTCAGATCCTAAAGTCTTGTGAATGCAGATGAGTCGGATCCAAAGACCAAACAGTAAGGAAGAATGAAAATGGACAAGGCAGATGCCAAGTTATGGTAAGTACATAACTTGTATTTAGCTTCCACTTTGGGTCTTATATAAAATGGATGGTGTTTCCAGAGTAGTTTTCATATTTAAGTGCATGCTTTTTTTAATTTAATTTTACACAGGCACACAAATGTTAAAATTCATGAGGAACTGCTTTCTGCACAATTAACTTAGAATCAATTTCACTTAAAAGGCACAAAACACAGAAATGAAAGCCATTAAAAATATAAAATCTGTTTTATAAGCAGTATTATTAGGTACTGAAATGTGGTTTATGGTCTACTAAGAGCTCAGCACTGGTGCTAAAGGGAAAATGGAAGCACCTTTGGTCTTAAAGCTCATGTCTAAAATGACTTTTTGTTTTTCTATAAAACAACTTGTTTGGATGCATCATTATGCATGCAAGCACATTTTTATACAAAAACAAAAGGTTATTTTGTACCTACTTACAAATAAAATAATTAAAAAAATTTGCCTTTGAACGTGGAAGACCAAATGTACCAAGCACTGTTTAGGGCATAAATATTCAAGCCTGGGCTGGCAGTGCTTAACGTCACTTTGGATTCCTGTAGTAATTATACTAATGTAGGTAAGTAATTATAAACTAGTTGTGTAATTGCCAAACTGTTGGATTGTTTCTGCCAATCTCACTAAAAAAAATGCTCAGTAAAGCCTTTCAGAGGATTCCAGCTTGGACAGAGACAGGGCTTCTTCCAATGGTGATTCACAGGTCCATAACTCTGACTCAGAGGAAATTGGCTCATTGCCACCTCCTTTGGAGGAATTTTGTTTCTCTCAGATTATTTCCAGCATGGGTGAAGTATTTTTGTGGGAACTGGTGGATGTTTCCCCTGAACTGAGGAGAAGTTATGATATCTTACAGATGGATATACCTGATTCTACAGCCGTCATTACTTCCCATTTTGCCAGCCTTGGAGGATGTGTTTAATGCTGTCTGTAATTCTGACTTTTAACCTTCAGTCCCCAAAACGATGGATAGACTGTGTAAAGCGTCAGTGGTACAAATGATAGCACACTCATTTTTGTGCAGAAGGCTCTGGTTTCAATTTCCACACCAGGCAGATGGATTGCTGATACTGCAGTGCAGTGGGGGGGGGGGGGGTGCTGCACTCCTGAGTGTGCTGTTCTTCAGATAAGACTTTAAACCGAGGCCCCATCTGCCTGAGTTGGTGGTAGCTCAGGTAGATGTGAAAGATCCCAAGGCACTTATTGAAAAGAGTAGGGGTCCTTTATTTTACACAACTTAATAAACGCACTATTTACATAATTTATAAAAAAGCATATGTTTTTACAGGGACTTGAATATACACATTTCATTTTTTTTACTATTTATCATTTTTCTTATAACATCTTCATTGTTATTCTTCCATAATTGACCCTAACTCCTCCTTCCACAACCATAATCTATTTTTTTCAATATATCTGCCTAAATTCTGTTTTCCATTAAAGTTTCATTCAATCTTTCATTCCAAATAACCCATATTTGATAAGTTCTTATATACCCTTTTCACATATTCTTTTTCTTGTTCTTATAATATGCATATATAGTCATATTTATATATCTATTGTTACGTCATCAATATTCTCAAAAAAGATGTTCACACAACTTTTTCCAGAGTTTCACCACTCTACATTAAAAAAAAAACTGCTCTGTGTCTCTTCTACCCATGAAGTAAACACACTGTTTCAGTGTTCTTTTCACATAGCATATTCTGCTTTACTGGTAACTTATTTATTACCAGTCTCCATAGGAAATCTTGACACTCTACTGTCTTGGTGCACCACTTTTTCTTGTCTTTAATGGCATTACTCACTTCTTTTGCTTAATATTCTCATGGATTTACATAATATTGTTTCATCACATTATTATGCTACATCATTCTATCTTTCTCTATATCAATTTTTTTCATGTTAATATTTTTTCTTGCTAAGTTTTAATTTCTTCATTTGCATATTCTTTTCTCTCTTTATTCTGATCATCTCCCAGATTCTTTTTCTCTTTATTATTCTCATCATCTTCCAGAACTCTCTGTACTTCTATTTAAACATTCTCACTATTAATTCATCATTCTCTTCCTTATACAAGTGTAAAGAAGCCGAATAAACAACTGGATTTAGTAACCTTATCCCCCTTCATCTTCAGGCATATACAACACAGCTCTTTTTACTGAGTTTAATCTTGAACCCCATATGAAAGAAAACGCCAATTGCACAATTTCCTTTTCACATTTTCTTGTATCATATAAACATTTGGCATATACGCCATTTTCCCCATTAACTTTTTTTCTGAATACTTAGCTATATGTCCTCCACAGAAGACACATTTTTTTCATTTCATTTATTAAACTCTCCCATTACATAATTTTATCCCTAGCAAATACATCTCATTCATTGAAAAAATACATGCCCCCAATTTTTATCACAGTACACAAAAACTTACTTTTATCATTATTCCTGGTCATTCTCCTTTTCTGTAAACATCTGTTCAGACAAACCAGCACTTCCCTCATCCATATTTTGTTCTTAACAACTACATCATCTGTGTATGTCAAAGCTACTAGAATTACCACCTTTTTCTGTATCTGATATCTATCCTCTTTCATGTCTATCCTCTCTCATTTTGTAAGCTAGTTCACTACTAATCACATGCATTACTGGTGTAAACAGTGTTCTGCTCATGGGACATCCTTTTCTTATACCACACATCATGCATATTTCTTTACTGAGCCACCTACACTATTATTTTGATATGCTGATATACATACTCACCTAATTCTGTTGCCTATTCCATACTTCTCCATAACATCTCACAAAGCATCGTGCCGTACTGTATCAAATGCCTTGGTAATCAATTTCTGTCACAACCATTAACAGTTCTAGACTTCCCTTCCTTTTATAAGATATATATCCTTTCTTCTATTCTCTTCTGTATTCCTCCCATAAAAAAATTATAATTTCTTATTTAGTGTGATGGTCCGCATACCTCTCAACTGTACAGATTTTAGCCTCATATTTTTGGTTTGTTCCTCATAAAATTTGTGGTCTTCTGGCAAATCGTTGGACTGAAGTCAATAAATAATACTAAATAATGGCAGACATTTGAGATTCAGACTTTATAGCCTTCAGAAAATATATAATGATGCAAATCATGTTATTATAGCAACTTTCTAAGTTTATAGGAGCAATATTTAAATTCTGTCCTTATTTTTAAGCCTTTGTCCCAACATTCTTTTCATTTTTTCCAGCTTTGTTCAGATTTCTTACACTGAGAGGTTGAGAGGTATGGTGATGGGCCTCCATTTTTTAATTTCATTCTCATCTTTCTCCCATATAAATTTTAGTATCTCACTACACAACTCTTCATGAACAACCCCTTCCTTCAACCATCCATTCAGTACATTTACAAAATGCTCTCTTTGCCAATCCGTTTCTTGCACATTCCATACCATAAACCATCTGGGCCTGACACTGAATCAGCATTTACTTTCGTAAGTTCTTCATGCAATTCTAGTAGTAATTTCTTTCTCAAAAATGTCTTTAACTCATTCTGTATTTTTTTTTACCTTTCTGTTCTCTCTTATTTTCCTTCGTTTTACTCTTATACATATTTTCCACATGCTGTACTACAATACTCATAATTTGTTCTTATGTTCTTTTTACCTCTCCTTTTCCAGTTTTCAATTCCCTCATTATACTAATATCCTCCTTTACTATTTTAGCCAGATATGCAGATACCTCATCGCTTCTCCCTTGTAAATAATAATCTTAAATAATAAGGCCTTAATTTTCCCTATTTCTTTTATATATTTCTTTTTCCATATGATAATGTTCTCTTGTATAACTCTCTAAATTCTGTAATGCGTTTCTGTAGATATTCCAGTACTTCACTTTCTTTCTTACATCACCCTGTCATTAGAAAAAAAAAACACTTCCTTTTAAATTCAGTCTTCCATTCTGAACAGTTTTTTTTATAGAAGTCCTTCATGGTTATATGATCCTTCCATAACTGCAATACTTCCTACTCTCCAATTTCATCTCATAATGTAGCATTTATTTCCTTTCCTATTTTAATATACTCCCTTTCTTCCATCACCTCCATTCATATTGCTAAATGGTTTGAAAAACTTATCACAACTGTATTACCATTTGCTATCTCCAAACTTTCCAATAATACAAAATAATCAAGTTCGGATCTAAGTGCACCCTTCTATAAGTACATTGACTTTTTGTTCAACACAGTTCATTTACCACATTTTATCACTTTTGTATATATTTTTTCTTACCTCTTCTTTTTACATCTTGCCCTTAAATCAGATTTAATGCCCCCTGCAATTTTAATTTTCAGGTTAAGCACCACACATTCTAGTATTTGATGAAACGGATTATCTCCTTATTAGCTAGTTTTATATGCATATAATGCTAATGCTGCAATTCTGTAAACATATTCTCTCTACCTTATATCACAACAGTTAACATTCCCATTTTTACCAATGTTGCATCTAGTATATTCATTTTTTTTTACATAACACAGCCACTTCAGAACAACATTCACTTCCTAAGTTCCATGTTATATTTACACACCTCAGTTTTCTGTTTGCAGTCTTTATTCACAGGAATCTTTCATCCTCTAACAGAATAATCCACATCCCATTTAACACACCATTCCAGTATCTCTGTCCTTCTTACAGTATTAATAATGTTGTTCTTTTTAAGTTTAGAGGAAATATTTTTAAATTTTCGTATTACTATTTTTATTTTTTCCCCATCTGGATTTATACACAAGTAATTCTTGATCCTCAGAATCATTTTTTCACTCGCTGGATCTTAAAAAATATTAGTATTAACCCTTCTTTTGATCTGTCTTCGTATATGCACTGTTTCCTCATATTTCCCCTCCATATTTTTTTTCTTCTTCATTTGCTTCTTCACGTATTTCACCTCCCTCCCCCAGCCTCTATCTATCTTTCCTCATGTATGTTTTCTTTCCTTTCCCCTTTGTTTTCATTATTTGTTTGCTCATAACAATCCATCAGAAAGTGTCCCTTTTTATACAACTTGCATTCAGGCACATACCCACTTGCTCTATGTCCTTTCTCCTGACATTGGTAACATTGTACCTTGTGACACTCAAGTCTGCACAAGAAATATGATTTAGGCTGACTGGCATATCTTAATGTCCCTCATGACCATCTACAAAATAACACTTGGCAAGTGTTTCACCATTATTTTTTTCCACATTCAATACAGTTTCCAGCCTCCACCCCCATTCCACAAGTTTCTCTCATCTCTTAAGATTTGTAATGTTAATAACCATTTAACATGGACCTTGCATGCATTTTTTTTACTTTTTCTTCCAGTTCATCAGTTCTAAATTGCAAAATAACATTTTTTTGCACAATTAAGTTACTAACAGAAAACAAATAATTGCTCCATTTTTAAATGATCTTTTTGTTTCCAAGTTCCAGAAATTTCATCATCAGTCCATCAGTTTCAAATGTTGAGTTACAAAAGATTTCTGTTCCAGTACATATGAAAGACTGAATTTCTTGAGCTTTAAAATCCGGAACAGTTGCCAAATTGTCCCATACGTATCTGCCTATTACATTGTCATTTCTGTTCTTATTCTCACAGTTGGGCTTCTCTTTTTTTCAGTTTTACTTACTTTTTGTTGCTGCTGTTCTTGTTGCTTGCCATCAGTGTTGCATATGTTTTAGTTACTGCATTATCTGCTGCCACAACCTTGTCAGTTTGTTGCTGCTTTCCTCTTTTACTTTCTTCCATTGCTGCCACATCACCTGGTTCCTTTTCCACACTTTTTTTCAGAAGTGCTGAGGATGGTAATTTGCCATATCACCCCATGAAACTTGGTACCTGGATCATCCTACTCGAATGTTTTTATCAGAACATCATCTGCAAGCCCTCTGGATGCCAGTCATGTTATCTGCACCACTTTAACAGACTCACTCACTTCCTTCTCCGTGGAGACAGGTAAACAGTGCTCATTTGTAGCATCTACCACACAGGAATTTTTACATTCTAAACCTCCATGTTGAGCATTTTTTTCCTCCAAATTCTCACTTTCCATCTCCAAACTCTCCATCGCTTTTTTCTTCTTTATGATGCTGCTTCCCTTAGGCCTCTTCCTTTCTGTTTTAGGAGCCTTCTGGCACAATTTAGCAGATCCATAACTTTGGGGTCCTTTATTTTCTACAGATTTACACACACACAGTATTTACAAGAATTCAAAATAAATTCTGAACATATTTACCTATTTACAGTAATGAAAAATAGAAATACAACTCCACAAAATAAGTCACATATTTATTGACCCCCACTTCTTTTTCCGCAACCACCATTTAACTTTTTTTAATATATTTAGAATTACCCAGTTGCCATTAAATGAGATTTCCTTCATTCTTTGATTCCATATAACCCAAATATACAGAACATTTTCTTGTCTAACTTATTAACATGTTTTTATCTAAACCTTCATAAAATCCCTATTCAATCATATCCATATTCATTTGTTCATAATCTTAAAATTCATTCAAAATATTTTTCTGTAACGTTTGAAATCTCTTACAGTTCAAAAGTGTGATCTGTAGTTTCTAATTCCTTACAATAAAGACATATTCTTTCATTTATCTTTTTATATGGCATATTTACCTTCACTTATAACTTGTTAATTTGTAGGGTGCACAAATAATCTTGGCACTCTTCATTTTTTATACACTAAACATTTATGGTGACTATTACATAATCAAATATTTCCTTAAATAACTTTTTCCTTCCTTATATGTTACATGTACATAAATTGCAATAATCATATAAACTTTCCTTTCCCACATAAAGTCTACTACAGTTAGCTTTCACAATCTAACTAAAGTAACATATAATATAGAAATAACTGTACTATGTAATACTGCAACACGTGAGCATTTTATAAATTCCTTATTATATCCCCCTCCCACAAATTCTCTGTTTGTACACTCTTTTTTTTTTTGTTACCCCCAACATCTTCTAATACAACTATGTCTACGTCACAATTATTACACTATTCCAAAATATCAATTACCCTAACAAACCTTTTAGCACTATTAACATTAATTGATAATATTCTAAGATTATTCACCTCTATTTTCTTAATCTCAATTAAATTCTTATTACTCTACCCATTTCCTTTTTTTAACTTTCATACTTAAATCCTATATCTTCCTTTTTCTGTGTTTTACTCTCTTTCCCATAGATGTTCTGTTTTATAACTACCCAGTCTATTTCCTTATCACTTACATCTGATTCTAATTCAGGCTCACCCTCTTTTAATTCATTCACTTCTATAGCTGGCATTTCCTTATCACTTACATCTGATTCTAATTCAGGCTCACCCTCTTTTAATTCATTCACTTCTATAGCTGGCATTTTCTCTGATATTTTCAAAATATCTTTTTAGATTTCTATCATGCAAGTTTAATTTCTTATTTTCATCTTTTTCTTTTCTACATTTTCTTTGTCACCTTCTTCCCTTAAATTTTGTATTCTTTTCACATTTGTTGCCATTACATCTTCTGGCATCACAACCAAAAGCCCCACACACAAGCTTATTTTTCCTCACAATTACCCACAGAAATTTCCCGCCTTCCCACAAAAAAAGCATGTTTTTGGTTTACCCTAATGTCAAATCACCGGTATATTTCCATGCACATTTATAATACTTGGGATGTGAACAATTTTATCATTTTCTATCTTCAAAATAACATTGCATTTCAAGCCTCAATCCATAAACCTCTATCATAACTTTTCACAATACTTTTCTTATCAAAACAAAATTCCCAGGAAACATGTATCTCATCATTATTGCTTTCTTATCTATTTATAACTCTTTCCATGGATCCACCCAATAAAAGGCTCTCATAATGTTAACATACCATTCTTTTCTATTCTTTTCGATCACATTCTTTTTTAATTTCCACAATACAATTTTGCTGTAAAATTCTTTCCTTTCTTCATTAATAACATTTTTATTTCTTTTTTTTTCATTTCCATTTCTTCTCAAATTTCCCTATATTCACAATACACAAATTGGTTCACTTTGTTCAGTACTGCTGCAGGGGAGTACAGGTGCTATTTGCGTGGACCCTAAATTGTTTTATATTTTGGTTTAGTTGTTGGGGAGAGCAACAGTTCTTGTGTATTTATTAAATGTGCTTTCTTTTTTTGTATGAAAACCTATATGTCTTCCAGAATGTAATCATGTCATTGATCCTTTTAATAGTTGTCTCATTGTTCATGTCTGTATTCTGTCTTTCCAAATACTATTCCTAAAATATGTATACTCTTCTCAATGTTAAGTTGTCAATCTCGCCTTCATTCTTGCTGGATGGGTTCGGAGCCGATCCTCGGCTCCGACTCGGCACTTGCTAAGCTTGAGAACTCCTTTTACCAGCTCGAGGCAACCCTATATCCCATGATGCAATGCGAGACTACCTCAGATCTCGTTTGCCACTTCGCGAAGAGGTCTCCTTTTTTGCCAGCTCAGGTGAGTTTTATAGTTCAAACAGTTTAGTCAAGGGTTTCCCTCCCTTTTCTTCTTATATTTTGTTAGAATTCAGATAGTGTTTATCCTATACTAGTGCCCACCCTATATTCCCTTTAAAATTTAAAAATTTAAAAGTTAAAGTTTTTCAGTTAGGCCTAGCCTCCCTGTTCTTTAATCCCTGTTAGTGTGTGTGTGTTTTTGGGATTAATTGTGTGACTTGTTCAGTGTGTGTGTTTTTTTCTGTGTTTCTTAGACTATGTCTAGGGAAGGAAAGGTCTCAGGCTTCAAGAAGTGTGACTCGTGCTGTCAGAAGATGTCTCTGACAGACGGTCACACTTCTTGTGTTTACTGCCTGGGGCCTTTACACCTGCAGGACTCCTGTGCTTTATGTCATTCTTTTAGCCAGAGAGTCCTGCAGGAGAGGAGGAACAAGTTGATCCTCCGTGGCTTATTAAAGCCAGAAGGTTCACCCACAAAGACTGCATCGGGTAAACCTTCCAAGCCACCTAAGGTTCAGGCTACAGTGGTTAAGCCTTCCCCGGTGGCTCCGACTCCTTCGGAGTCGAGATCGGCTCCGGCTGGAGCCGATCTCTCTTCCTCTGATGTGGTAGTGTCGGTTCCTACCGGCTCCGACACACAGTCTACAGTTGCCTTGTCGGCACCGGCTGGTGCCGACGTGTTATCCAGTATCGGAGCCGAGAAGTCTTCGGCTCCATCTGGAACCCAGAGGACGTCGGCTCCGATGGCTTCGTCCAAGAAGAGATCTCGGTCCCCTTCTTTGGAGTCGATTCACTCGGCTCCGAGGTCTCCTCTTTTATCGGAACGGAGTCATCGGAGCCGATCTTCGAGATCTTCCAGGCTGTCTGACCACGATTTAGAGAGGGTGGTAAGCAGACTGTTGAAGTCACAGGCACTAGCCCAAATGCTCCATAGCCCATCTCAGCAGACTTCGGCTATTGCTCTTCCCCTTGAAATTCCTCCTCCGACTCTCCACCAGAGTTTGGAGCCGGAGCTTCTCGGGACAGTGACCGTGTCGGCGCCGATACACCCCCTTTCGGCTCCGTCGTCTTCGGCTCCGATCTCCTCCATGAGACCTTCCTTGGAGGGATCCGGTCGTCGAGTTTCCCTTGTCGGCTCCGAGGGGGCTAGTGGCATCGGACCCTTGTCCGACCCCGCTCTCCCACTCGGGGCTTCGGCTTTGGTAAGCTCGGCACCGACATCGGCCTCGGAGCCTTCTGTCTCAGTGGAGCTGGGAATGCCTCTTTCTTCGGAACAGGAGTATTCCGGTCTCCCTGGGAGGGGAGCCTTTGAGGTGATGAGGAGTGTCCTGGCCCCTGAGCCAGGTCAACGGTCCATTCCATTAGCCCCTCCCTCTTCGATGCCTGTTGATGTCTCCTGCCAGCCTCTTGCTCCCAGGCCCAGGGATGCATCGCCCCAGGTTTCCCCATTGGGAATAACTTCCTCTTCCGAGGTTTCTCCTGATCCTGCAGGTGAACCCCCGCGAAAGAGGACGTGTAAGAGGAAACACACAGACTCCCCTGAGTCTAATCAGATACCGACTTAGATGAGTCGGAGGGTTCCCCTTGGTCCCCATCTGAGGATGTCTCCTTTTCAGACATCCTGGAACTCCTCAAACAGAGGGGGAACTGGCCTTCCATTGACCCCTCCGAGGATGAGTCGGTATACCTGGAGGCTTTTGGATCCCGACCCTCCACCTCCTGGGTGTCTCCACCTTTCGACCCACTCATGCAGGTAGTGGCTCGGAAGGCGTGGGCAGCCCCGGATTCTGTGGAACCTGTCCCCAGGAGGCCATCCAAATTTATTACGGCCCCTTCAGACAAGCAGTTTCTTTCTAAGGGCATCTCTGTGGATGCTATGGTGGTGGCGGCGGCCACCAAGAAGGAACTTGCGGATCCTTCCGTGCCTGTTCATCCTCCTAACAAAGACTCTAGGACCATGGATAGGTATGGCAAGCGGATGTTTTCTTCAGCGACCTTTGCTATGCGTTCGCTGAACTACCTTTGTCATTTCACCAGACTTCAGAGAGATATTCTCAAGGAACTAGATGAAGTGGTTCAGGATCCTTCAGCTGCTGGGGCTCAAGACAAGATTGCCTCACAGCTAGCAATCCTAAATTCTTTGACCAACTCCTCCATGCGGCTCATATCCTATGCGGCCGATGGAGCGAGTAGAGCCGCAGGCACAGGAGTGGCTCTTCGACGTCAGGCCTGGATGCGGCTTTGTAATTTCGCGGACCCCTTTAAGGCGTCCTTCACAAATACCCCCTTTGACGGTTCGGCTTTGTTCGGACCTCAGGTGAAGGAAACCTTGACCAGGTGTGAGCAAGACGGCAAAACACTTTCTGCCGTAGGAGTCCATTTTTCCACTCCTTCTAGACCCTATCCCAAGGGTCAGAAAGGAGGAAAGATGTGGTTCCGTAAAGCCCAAGGAGTTGCGCCAGACACACGTGGTCAGTTTACCCCCAGAGGCAGAGGGGGTAACAATAATAGACGCCGCCCTAGAGGCAGGGGGGTCCCCAGAATCAGGGTAGCAGGGAGCCTCTTCCTGACAAACCCTTTCAGCATCCCTGAGGTGTTGCCCGACTGTCCACCCTTGGAGGCAGTCGGGGGAAGGATATCGCTGTACCCAGTAGCCTGGCGTTCCCTGTCACAACACATGTGGGTACAGTCGATCATATCCGAGGGTTACAAAATCCCTTTCGAAAGGTATCCCGTACCGTACCAATCCCTTCCAGACATCTCACCCGGTCAAAGGGATTTGGCAAAACAGGAGATTTCAAAGCTCCTAGAAAAAAGAGCCGTCCAGACTGTTCCAGCAGACCAAGTAGGATCCGGCGTCTACTCAAGATTCTTTTTGGTCCCCAAAAGGACGGGAGATTGGAGACCAATTTTAGACCTGAGCAATCTAAACAGATTTGTCAAGAAGGCAAAATTCCGGATGGTCACGCTTCAGTCCATTCTGCCCTTTTTGGGCAAGAACAACTGGATGTGCTCGATAGACCTTCAGGATGCGTACTATCACATAAAGATACACAGGCGCTCCAGGAGGTTTCTCCGCTTTCGGCTAGGGACCAGTCATTATCATTTCAGAGCCCTGCCCTTTGGCCTCACTTCAGCCCCCAGAGTGTTTACCAAATGCATGGCAGTGGTTACGGCTCATCTGAGACGTCAAGGATTCCAGGTGTTTCCTTATTTGGACGACTGGCTCCTCTCCGCCACCACCAAGTATCAGCTTCTTCAGAGCAGAGACTACACTCTGCAACTTTGCAAAAAGTTGGGAATATCTGTGAATTTCGAAAAATCTTCTCTGCTGCCTTGCCAATCTATCACCTTTATAGGCGCCGAACTAAACACCGTCAGTATGTTAGCCAGACTAACAAATCAGAGAATTCTGGACATCCAAAAATACGTTCAGATTATTTTACTGAGCAACAAAGTCAAAGCCAGATTGGTTCTCAAGGTTCTAGGTCTTATGGCTGCGGCCATTGTACTTCTTCCATTAGCTCACTTCCACATGCGTCTTCTACAGTGGATGTTATTCACTCAGTGGTCGTTCCAGAACCTACCCATGAGGCACGAAATCTTGGTTACACAATCGTGCAGGACTCATCTAACCTGGTAGATATCTTCCCCTCTGCTTCATCGGGGCCGACCATTTGTTCCCCCTCCTCCGGTTGCCACAGTCACTACGGATGCCTCTCTGATCGGGTGGGGGGGGCATTATCAGGGCAGGATGGTCCACGGGACTTGGCAACCCACAGAATACCATCTGCACATAAATGTCCTGGAGATGAGAGCGGTGCTTTTAACGTTGCAGGCCCTCAACGACTTTCTTCCCTCGGGGACTATTGCAGTTCAAACGGACAACATGTCTGTAGTCTGGTACATCAACAAACAGAGCGGGACCAGGTCCTATCCTTTGTGTCGAGAAGCTCTCAGACTTTGGCAATGGGCAATCTCCTCTCATCGGTTTCTGATAGCAACGCACATCCCCGGCAGGTCCAACCTCTTAGCGGACAGACTGAGCAGAGCCATTCTCATGCCTCACGAGTGGTCTCTCAATCAATCGGTAGTGGACGAGATATTTCTGAAATGGGGCACCCCTTGTTGCGACCTTTTTGCTACACCCCAAAACAGCAAATGCCCGGACTTCTTCACGCTCTTTCCCCTACCAGGCCAACCCCTGAGAGACTCTCTAACCCAGGATTGGCCCCGGGGACTTCTGTACGCATTTCCCCCTTTCCCCTTAATTCCACAGGTCATTCAGAAAGCTACCATTTTGAGAGCCAAGTTGATTCTCATTGCCCCTTATTGGCCTCGACAAATTTGGTTTCCGACCCTACATCGTCACCTCCTGGTGCAGCCTTGGCATCTGGACCCAGTTCCGGATCTTCTGATCCACCAAACGGGTCAGGAGCACCGGGCCATTCGTTCTCTCAACCTCACTGCTTGGTTGCTCCACTTCCTTCCCTAGCCAGGCTTCCTATGATCTCTGATCCAGTCAGAGATATCTTAATAGCTTCCTTGAAGACGTCCACCAGAACGGTTTATGCTAGCAAGTGGCGACGTTTTTCCCTGTGGGCGAACTCCAGGCACATTGATCCTTTTACGGCACCTGTGCATTCAATTTTAGATTTTCTGGCTGAAGTTTTTCAGTCAGGATCTTCTTCATCAACAGTTAAAGTTCAACTGGCGGCAATTTCTAAATATCATGTTGGCTTGCAAGATCATAACATTATGTCGCATAGACTATGCAAAGCTTTTCTGAGAGGAGTTTTTCTCCTAAAGCCTCCAATAAAACATCCTCCTCCACAATGGGATCTGAATTTAATGTTAGCATCCTTGATTTTACCCCCCTTCGAACCGTCTGCTTCATGCTCCTTAAAGTTGCTGACCTGGAAAACAATATTCTTACTGGCTATCACTTCAGCAAGGAGGGTATCTGAACTTCAAGCTCACTGCATCCGTTCCCCATACTTAGTTTTTCACAAGGACAGGGTATCCTTGAGAACAAATCCATCCTTTCTGCCCAAGGTTGTTTCTCAGACCAACATTAATCAATCCATCGATCTACCAGTTTTTTTCCCTAATTATTCTGACAGAGCTGAGCAAAAACTTTATTTTTTGGATGTCCATCGTCAGCTCAGATATTATTTGCATAGGACTAAACAATTCAGGAAATCGGATCAATTATTTGTTTCCTATGCAGAAAACAGGAAAGGTTTCCCAGTGTCGAAAGTGACCTTATCCAGATGGTTGTCTTCCTCCATTTCTTATGTGTACTCGCTCAGAGGCAAGCAACTACCCTCAAAACCAAAAGCACATTCAACCAGGAGCCTATCCACTTCTACAGCATTTCAGGATAGACTACCTATTGATACAATTTGTGCAGCAGCTACTTGGGCCACTCCTCATACCTTTGTCACTCATTATAAATTAGATTTGGCCTCCAGGGACAGAGCCAGTTTTGGTTCCACAGTACTCAAGAGTCTGTTCCATTGAGCCACCCGGGATACAGGTGCTAGGGACGCGGTCCCATCCAGCAAGAATGAAGGCGAGATTGACAACTTAACATTTAGAAGTTATGTACCTACCATAACGTTCCATGTTAGTTGTCTTCTCTCGCCTTCTTTCTTGCGTCCCTCCCTCCTTCCCCCTGGCCTGGACAGATCTTGAAGGGCTTCTCTTTCTCAGGTTGAGTTTTCAGTAGAAAGAGTCTATCTTGGGAACTTTTTTGCCTAGTTCTTCTAGGCTAGTCTTTGCTCTTCCTTTGGGAATAGTATTATTTAGCAGGGTATTTGGCTATCAAACGAGATCTGAGGTAGTCTCGCCTTGCATCATGGGATATAGGGTTGCCTCGAGCTGGTAAAAGGAGTTCTCAAGCTTAGCAAGTGCCGAGTCGGAGCCGAGGATCGGCTCCGAACCCATCCAGCAAGAAAGAAGGCGAGAGAAGACAACTACCATGGAACGTTATGGTAGGTACATAACTTCTAATTATATTCCACTCCTTCTGTAATACCTTCGTACCCAAATCCTTTACTTTTCTCTGTTAATGCTTAAACCAATTTCCTTCAACTGTGTACTTAATTTTCCATTATTTTTTTTCTATCCAGGGTTTATCTTTTGCTATTACTACAGTATCTTCAGTGTAAGTATACATTATCGGCAGCTGTATTTCCTCCATCATTCTGTGTCCTCCTTTACTCAACATTTTATTAATTTCCATTACTATTGCACTCATGATTATAGCAAAGATCATACTGCTTGCAGGACATCCTTGTTACATACTACACTCTATTTTCAAATTTTCTCCAGTCCAGCCATTTACATTCAATCTCACATAATTCTTTTAATTTATTGATTTAATTACTTATAATATTTTTCCCTTATGTTATATGTTTGTATAATTTCCCATAATGTTTTATACTGAATATTGTCATATGCCTTACTAACATCACCTTTCCTTTTCTCCCAAATAAATTCTGATAAAGTAATCTTTCTATTTTACACTGTAATCTTTTAGTTACTATTCACATGAAATTTTTGTAGTCTGTGTTATTCAGTGTAATTGGTTTCCAATTTTTTATTTCATTTTTATCTCCTTTCTTTAATATAAATTTTATCAAGCCTGTGCAAATTGCTTTATACTTAATTCCTTTTTCTAACCACTCATTCATTACTTCTGTAAACATTTTCCCAGTCATACATTTCTTTGTACATACTGTATTCAGTTCCGTCCAAACCTGTAGCTGAGTTAAAGTTAATATCTTTCATGGTGTTATTCAACTCGTTTATATTTATTTTTCTCTCTAAATATTAATTAGCTTTTTTATTTAAGTTTTCCTCATTGTAAATTTGTTCTATGTTAACTTCTTTTTTACTATAGAAATCTAATATATATTTTTTAATTATTTCATATATTTCTCCTTGTTTTTTAAACTTGTTTCCCTTCTTTATTTTTTAATTCTCTCATTATCGTTCCTTCTTTTACTATCTTACATAGTTATGGTGCTGCTAATTCATTTTTCCTTTCCAACAATATTTTTGCTTGTATAATAATTTATTAACCTTGTCTTGATTTCTTCTATATATTTCTTTTTCTTTTTCATAAAATGATTTGTTCTTCTCTATTAACTCTTTAAATATTTTGCCTTAATATTTTGTATTCCATTTTTTCTTTTGTTCTTTTCTTTTCTATGCATTTTAAAAATACTTTTTTGTATTTCTTTTTTAATTGAATCCACCATATTGTCCAATTTTCATAAAAAGTCTCTCACACCAATATGTTGTTGCCGTAATTCTATAATTTATTTTCTTTCTCCTGATTCTAACTCTTTTTCATTTACTCTTTTTATGCCTTTTTCTATTTTGAAATAGTCCTCATTTTCACAAATTCTTATCCAAATCACCACATGATCAGAAAACTCATTATATCTGATTACTTTTTGTGTAATTTTAGGCCTTCTGATATAAAAAAATAATCATTCTAGTGCTTATTTTCCCATATTTTTAATTTTCCACGTTTCATAATTTCAGTAATCATTTTAACATCACTACTATTCTTTTTATTTCACAAATTACAATTAGTTACCTGTCATTATTATATTCATGTTAACATAGATACAATTAGGTATACTTTTGAACATTTTCTCTTTCTTTTTTTATTACCTCTGCATATAAAGCTATTAGTCTATATACATATTTTCCATCTTATATCCACTACTGTTATTTAGTCCAGTTCTACTTTTGTAATATCTAATATTTTTATATTTTCTTGGCATAATATATATATATATATATATATATATATATATATATATATATATATATACACCTGAGCATGTTTCTTTGCCTGTGTTCCAAATAACAGTGCCATTCCAAATTTTTTTCTGTTTGCACCCTTTCTTCTTCTGTTAACATTCTAATGTATTCTAACAACATCTATTGCAGCACACCATTGTAAAATACTAATTCCTCTTTTAATATTCTTTATACTGTTCACGTTGAAAGCTAATATTTTCAGCATTATAGAACAGTTATTAGAATAATTTTTTATCCCTTACCTTTCTTATTCTCTTTAAGCATTATATTTTTAGATTTTCTTTTTCTTTCCTAATTCTCTTTCCTATTGAATTTTTCCTTGCCTTTTATACTATGCTACTCTGACTCTTCCCCACTTGTTTCATATGTCTCTCGTTCTTTTTCCTTCTCTTTGTTTTTCCCTTAAATTTAAATAAAACTTTTTTTCTTGTTGTGGGCTCTTGTACATTTTTAACTCTCTTTTTTTTGTATAATTTCATCTTCATTTTTGTTTTCTTGTATTTCCATCTCACATTCTAACCAGGAATGTCCAGTATCACCACATTTCTTACATTTCATTTCACATTTCTTTGCATTATGGCCTGTCTGACCACATAAATATATTTTTTCACATTCATTAATTAAATTATCACTTTTTCCACAAAAATAAGTCTTTGCTTGTCCTCTGTACCTTACACTAATGTGCATGTCAATAGAAGTTGTGTATTACATTGTCATTTTCAGAATTATTCCACATTCCCAATCCCAGTTCATAATCCTCTTTCATCGTAGATTTTAGTAATGTCCGACACTTCTTTACATATTGTTAACAAATATTCACTTAGTTCTTTTGCTTCCACTTCAGTTCTAAACTGAATCAGAATTCAAAATTATTTTGTTTTGTTTGTTTGGCTGCCTGAAATAGGCTTGCACCACATATTCTGACCATGGAAAGTCTGCTTTCTTTTTTTCATAGGTCCCCAAAAATTTTCCATAGCCTGACCAGTTTCAAAAAACAAGTCACAAAAAGTTTCTTTATTAATTAAATTGAAAGCTCGTACCACTTCAGCTTTTACTCCCATAGGTGCAATAACATTGTCCCATACTCCATATCTGTCCAGGCCTTTTTGTTTTTTTGTACTGCTTACTCGAACAAGATACTTTTTCTTCATCTCTGTCTTCTCTTTGGTTCCTTCTTCCACCATTTGAGCATAGGACTTTTTTTCTGGAACCTTCTCTGGTACTTTTTCCTTCTTTTTTCCTACCTCTTCTACTTTTTTCCATAATGTCACTCCAGGATACAGCAGCTCCACTTTCTGGCTTACTGTGGTTAACTAGCTTTTCCAGATACTCATCCCGCAACCTTCCCTATTGGAGGGTTGAAATAACACTTTTTTTCCTGCCATTTCTGTCACTTCAACAGTTTTTTTCTGAACATTTTCTTCTGAATCCATCTCTACCACTGCATTTAGTTCATTCTCTTTCCCAATCTCCTCACCATCAGCAAACAACATTTTTTTCTGCTCCCATCTGGCCTGAAAACAATTTTGGTAGTGATTCTACCAATATTCTCTTCATTTATAACACATTTAACTTTCAGATTGCTTTGGCTCTCAGCAGCCATGTTTTCTTCATGTTCCTCTGGGCTGTCTCCACACCTGGAATGGGAACAGGAAGTCAGGATGTGTAACACCCAATGTCTTCACCCCTACTGCCAAGAGTAGGGGAAGTTCCACAATGTCTTGACCAAATTTCTCCTAGTGGTATGAATACCACCTCAGGTCTCCGCTAAAAAGGGACTAATTGCCTTAGTGGGATTAACCTGATCAAAGGATAAATAAACCAAAAATACCTCAGACTAACAGCATTTTCTTTTATTATCTTAGGTATTGCATCTAGATCAGATCTATCTCTTTCCATCTGGCAACATATTATTATTACTACCAACCTCTCCCCAGTGGACAAAGAAGGCAAGGTGCTGGACAGATTTGGTGAGAGAATGTTCCATTCTTCCACATTATCTTGTAGAATTCTCCAAAGCCAAGAACACAGCATCCATGGGACCTGACAACATCCCAGGCTGCGTTCTACATGAACTACAGAACAAACTGGCACCCCACCTAAGTACCATGTTCAATCATAGCCTCACCTCAGGCTTTGTGCCCACTGAATGGTGCACAGCAACAGTTTTCCCACTCCACAAAGGGGGAGCCACCATGGACCCCAGGAACTACTGCCCCATTAGCCTGACAAGCCTGGTCTGCAAGGCTATGGAGCATATCATCATGGAACTTATAAACAATGACATTGGTAATCTCCAAACTCTGGACCCTACCCAGTTCGGGTTTGTAAAAGGCAGATCATGTCTCCTAAACCTGATAGACTCTTTGAAGCGGTCAAGAAAGCTGTAGATGAGGGTATGGTGGTACACACCGCCTGTCTAGATCTCGCCAAGGCTTTTGACACCATCCCCCACTCTGTAATTCTAGACAAACTCACTAAACTAGGTATAAATCCCTATGTCACAAGATGGGTTGCCAACTGTCTCACTGACTGAACCCACACTGTGAAAGTAGCAGACTCTAAATCCAACTTCAGACCAGTGACAAGTGGAGTACCACAGGGTTCAGTCCTAGGTCCTCTCCTGTTTGGTATCTACTTCTCTGAAGTACAGGTTAACACAGAAGGTCTTTGGCTAACAAAGTTTGCAGATGACCACAAACTAGGAGCCATATTCAAATCTCCTAATGATGTGGACATCCTACAAAAGGGCCTCACTGAGACAGATGCCTGGTGTCAAAGCCATGGCCTCAAGCTCAATGCCAAAAAGTGCATTGTCGTCCCTTTTGGTAAAAACTCTGTACCCATGAACTACCACATAGGCGGTAGTCTATTTAACACCGAAAGTGTGATAAGAGACATTGGGACACAGGGGAACAGTAGTCTCTCCTTTGATAATCACATTGCCACAGTAGTCAGGAAATCCTTCTATGTGGCACACCTCATCTCAAAAGGTTTCTCATCCAGGAAAAAGAGGTCATTGTTCTCCTCTACTCATCACTCATTAGACCCATTATAGAGTGCAACGCCCCTTTTGGTATGTATCTCACAAGACATCTACAACAACTGGAAAGGCCACAGAAATACCTCACAGAGAGGATTACCGGCCTCAAACAGATGCCCTATGCAGACAGTCTCAAAAAACTCCAGCTTTACTCTGTCGCATATCGCCTACTCAGAGGCGATCTCTGCCTAACATACAAAGCTATGTCAAACCCAGAGCTGTTGGACATGCTCCATGTAAAGAAATCCCAATCCCTCCGAGCTACACACTCTAGGAACCTAAACCTTGTCACCACAATAAACAGAACATGCTGGAGGGAGAGATTCCTATCTCGGAGACTTTCCATACTCTGGAACAAACTACCAATCTATATCAAACAAAGCTCCTCATTAGCACTCTTCAAGAAAAATCTTGATGATTGGATGGGAGATAGGAAATTCACCCCGGGGATCACTTCTGTGGCTCTGCTTGACAGGGGCACAGGAAAATAATTTTCTTGGGTGGCAAAAGCCAGGGTACTGTTTGGCTAGGCTTATATAGGCCCTAGGGCCAATAGCCTAGTACCTACCTATGAACCTATATATAGAAGTTTATTCTATTTTGTACAGACAGGTTGAGCATGTACTCCGTCTTCCTTCAGAGGAAAGCTCCTTTCTGAATTCTATAATTTGTAACATTTCTCAAGTATCCAAACATTTCTCGAGTATCCAAACAAGCTTGAAGAATGTGTATGATTGTGCAGATACTGTATCCAGGCCACTGTTACTGCTACAATTTTGAGGAGATATACCCGTGTACATAATCAGATGTTTGCTGATGAAGTAAAGTCTGAAATTTCAGATTCTGCACTAGATAAGGAGGTTTCGTTTAGACCTTCTGCTACACAGGTCATCAAACAATTTGGTGATTGAGGGAAATTAATTCAGGGACTGTCTAAGATTTTTCAAGCCCCCATTTACAAATTTCCCAAATCCTCTTTTCCATCTAAAAAGAACAAAGCAAGCAATCCCTGCCAATTCAAGGTGGATGGGAGCAAAGAAGAAATGGCAGGAGGAAACCAACAAAAAAAAAGGATCTTTTCCTAAAAATGGGCAGTCTAATACCTCAGAATGACCGTGTCAGCATTTTACCCCCCCCCCCATCCCCTCCCCTCCTGCCCTTATCTCTCAGAAATTATCCCAGAAACACTCTCTTTGCTTCTCCTTTGGCAACTGATTGTTTCAGACTCTTGGGTAATGAGTGGTTCAAGAGGGGTATAGTTGGCATTGGATACAAATACCTCCATTCAGGAGAAATTCCCCCATCCTCTTAACCAAACAAAAGATGTTTCCTCAGGTTCCTCATCACTTACTCACCCTAGGATTCCTTGAAAATGCCTTTAGATCAAAGGGGAAAGGCTTTTGTTCCAGAATATATATGGTAAGAAAGAGAGAAGTTTCTTGGAAACCAGTACCGGATATATGTTTTCATATTGATCACTGCTGTAATAATCTAAGCTATCTGGGTTATATCCTGTATAGGATAAATAACTGACCAGCTTCGAAAGTTTCAGAACCCTTCCACACGCCCAAGCCATTAGTTAGTTCAAGCTGAGCTCAGTAAAAAAACAGGTTTGGTGCCAAGCCTTTCAGAACCTTCCTGCCACTGAAGAAAGAGCTCCTCTGCAGGCTTTTGAGGATTGAAGGTCAGCTTCTGCTATTCTGTTGCTGGGCAGGTAAGTTCCCTTTTAGAAAAAGAACTTCCACATACTATTTTTAATGGTTTAACTGCTTTTATGTGTGAAAAAGTAATCGCTGGAGCAATGTCAGACTCAAAGCCAGTCACAAGTGGTGTCCCACAGGGATCTGTCCTGGGACCCCTCTTGTTCCGCATTTATTTCTCAGATGTTAAAGCAAACATGGGAGGGCTGTGGCTGACAAAGTTTGCAGATGACTGCAGACTAGGCGCCATAGTCGATACACCAGCGGACACATACATCCAACAAAAAGGCCTCACAGAAACGGACAACTGGTGCCGGAGTCACGGCCTTAAACTAAATGCCAAAAAATGTATAGTCATCCCCTTTGGGAAAAACAAAGTACCCACAAATTATCACATAGACAGCAACCCACTGAGTACGGAAAAAGTAATCAGAGACCTAGGGACCCAAATCGACAGCGACCTCTCATTTGACACCCACGTTGCCAAAGTGGTCAGGAAAAACATTCTACCTTGCACACCTCATCATGAAGGGATTCACATCCAGATCCAAGGATGTCATTGTACCCCTATACTCCTCCCTCATCAGACCCATGATTGAGTACAATGCCCCATGTGGTATGTACCTCACCCAGCATTTGCAACAGCTGGAGAGACCAGAAAAGTACCTCACCAAGAGGATCAAGGGTCTCCAACATATGTCTTATTCTGCCAGACTAAAGAAACTTTAGCTCTATTCAGTAGCATACTGCCTGCTCAGAGGTGATCTCTGCCTGATGTACAAGGCCATGTCCAATCAGGATCTGATGGACATGCTCCACCTCAAAAAATCCAATTCCATCAGGACCACAAGAGCTAAAGACTTAAACCTTGGCACAAGTATGAATAGGACATGCTGGAAGGATAGATTCATAACCCAGAGGCTTCCCATGCTTTGGAACAAGATCCCAGTTCGTATTAGGCAGAGCCCCTCACTGACTCTCTTCAAGAGAAATCTTGATGAGTGGATGGGAGATCGTAAGTTTACCCCAGGGGTCACATCTGTGTCACTGCTAGACAGGGGCGCACAGTAAACTAAGTCTATTATATAAGGGAACCTTCATTGTGTCACTATTAGACAGAGGCACAGTATTCTAAATTTATTCTATACATTTTTTTTACCATTTCATGGGGTGGCAAAAGCCACATCACTATGGCTAGGCTTACAAATGCCCCAGGTCAGATAGCCTAGTACTAAACTATGAAACTATGGATAGAGATTCACCTTCTGACCCTCTGCTGCAGAGGTTATCAAAAAATGTGATGAGAAGGGTAAGCTGATGCAGGAAATCTCGCGGATTTTTCAGCCCTTCTTCTCTAATTTTTCCAGAAGGTTTTCTGCTCCATCGTCCGGTGTTGCCAAGAAACAAAGTGGTCTCAGCAAAATGCTGGTAAGTAGATGTTTAAAAAAAATGGTAGGGAGGTTCCAAAAAGAAAGCAGGATTGTCCCTCCCAAACAAAGGACAGTTACATAAGTTAGAGTGACTGTGAAAGGGACCTTGACCCCCCCTTCCCGGGCAGTCCCTTATCTCTTCCTGAAAATCTGAATCTTCATGTCTTTGTTTAGCAACAGATTGTTTCAGACTAATGGGTTCTGAGACTGATCAGCAGGGTTACAGATGACAGTGGGAGGAAATCCCTCATTTCTAGGGAATTTTATTCCATGTCCACCAGATCCAACCTCTCTTTTCCTTTTGTCCTACAGCACATGCTTTCTTAGGTGATAATAGAATCACTTCCTCCTTCCCAGTTGGGAAGAGCTTTTTATTCAAGAATGTGTCTGGTTCCAAGGAAAGAAAATTCCAGGAGACCAGTTCTAAACCTTTTTTTCCCAAACCATTTTGCGATAGTGCCCAAGTTCAAAATGCTTTCACTTCACATCCTATTTTCCCTTCTTCCTCATTTGAGTTTTTTTTTTTCTTTTGTGTAACATTATATTTAAAATATGCTTATCACATTCTTATCCATTCCAACTTCTGATGTTTTTTTTTAAGGTTGTATTTGTCTGGATCACATTATCAGTTCGCTACCTTATGCTTTGGGCTATCCACTGCTCCAGGAGGGTTCACAAAGTGTCTAGCTCCAGTTATAAGCCATTGCAGGTTATAGGCTATCCACATTTTTCAATATTTAGACATCTTGCTTGTCTTTGCAGATGTTTTTTCAAAATCTCAGGAATCTCTCACTTGGATGAGACATCACTTATGCAACCTTGGATTCTAATAGAACATTCAAAAGTGTTTTTGACTCCATCACGCAGGATTGTGTTCCTTGGATGTCTGAGGGTGCAAAGAGCTTTTCTTCCACAGAAAACAAAGATCTATGTTTGGATATATTTCAGGAGTTTTCCACTCAGACTTCAGTTACTGTGAGGGAAACCTCAGGGTTCTAGGTCTCATGGCATCTGTGATTCTCAAGATAACTCTGACAGTACACCCGTGCTTTAATTTCTCCATGTCTTTTTTAGGTTTCTGATACCATGACAGGAATGTGCACCATTTCTAAGTCGGGATACGATTACAGTTCATGAAATTAATATTGTTTCAGTTTTTGATGTTAGCCAAGAGTGTTCTTCTCAGCACCTGTAATGTGCACAGAATTGCTTTCTTTTGTGATTTATTTGGGGTTACATGTATTGTTAGCATATCTGGGGATGACTGTAAATTCTTTTTTATTAGACCCTTTGCTTCTACTACCATTGGAACTGTGTAAGTATATTTCTTCCACTTTGCTCTTGTTCCTGCCTGCAAATTCTGATATTTTATGACTTTCTGTCTCTCCATGTGTAAGACACCGTAATCTTTGGTTGTAACAATTTCAAAGGTCAATGCTACTTTTGTCTTTTTTTCATGGACTACTGTATCTGGTTTTCTCACGTGTCTTTAAACTGTTGGTAATGGGTGATCCTATGTGATATAAACTTCATCATTCTCTATAATACTTTGTGGATCACGTTTTCAGTGCTCCTCGATCCCATGTGATATGAACTTCATCATTCTCTATAATACTATGTGGATCATGTTTTCAGTGCTCCTCGATCCCATGTGATATAAACTTCATCATTCTCTATAATACTTTGGTGGATCATGTTTTCAGTGCTCCTCGATCCCATGTGATATAAACTTCATCATTCTCTATAATACTTTGTGGTCATGTTTTCAGTGCTCCTCGATTACTACTG
This sequence comes from Protopterus annectens, assembly GCF_019279795.1. Lineage (NCBI taxonomy): Eukaryota > Metazoa > Chordata > Ceratodontiformes > Protopteridae > Protopterus > Protopterus annectens. Next base: position 740,712,229 of record NC_056737.1, on the reverse strand, counting down.
TAGACTCCACATGTGAAAGATACAGTGGTACCTAAATTCTCTTTGGTCATAGCACCAACATCCATTATCTTTTCAGATTCCAATTGTGGGATTTTTGATAAGAGGAGCCACTGGCTGGAGACATTAAGTATCTGGGACTACAAAGAAAGACAAAAGCACATAACTATAAAAGAGATGCTTGCCCACATCACGACACTAAATTTTCTAAATCACCTTTGATTGACAGGATGACTTCAAGTTGTTGTAGACAGTGCCACAGTGATGTACATAAGCAAGGGGAAACCAGATCTTACCCCCTCTGCAGGCTTCCTACATTTTATCTGAGCACAGTCATGTGGCACACAAGTTGTGCTTGACAAAGACAAACCTTCACAAATGGAAACTAGCTGGCGTGGTGGTCTTCCAAGATGTTATCCATTTGTGGGGTGTTCCTCAACTGTGAACAATCGGCTGGCCAAATTTTGCACTAGGACTCTGTGCAAGAAGGTCTGGAAGACAGATTCCTTTTTCTTTTCCTTGGACAAGAATGTTCTTATATGCTTTCCACCCTTTCCACTGATATCCATGGTGCTTCTGAAGATTCAGAAGAAATCCCCCAAGATCATTGTGGTTACTTCCTTCTGGCCCAGACAACAATGATTCTCCCTCCTTGTGGTACTTGCCCCAGGCCAATTCCAAAAGCTTTCTCATAGACTGGATCTGCTCACATTAGAGCTGGGATGTTTGATACCTTCCTACCCCAAACAACTTGATTGGGTCATAATACCTTTTAGGCATCTATGTATTGAGGATGAGAGACAAAGCCTGCTACTTTGAAGTCATATATTAGCAAATAGAAAAGGTTTTCTTGTAGGTGCCAACAACATACCAACATCTATTTAGGGCAAGTGTGTCTCTGATTTTACAATATTTGTGTGAGTCACTTTCCTGTGGCCTTTCTTGTTCCTCTCTCAAGGTACATTTGGCAGCAATGGAGCCCCCTTTTTCAAGGCATTCTTGTGTCACAGTGTTTTTGAAAGCGGTATTGCATAAGAGACCTCCAAGAAAACTGGTGGCTCCTCCTTGGGATCTTAATGCTGTGTTAGAGAATCTAATACTTGTTCCATTTGAACCACATCATCTGGCTGACTTAAGGATCTTAACATGGAAGATAGTTTTATTGGTTGCTGTGACCTCTGCAAGAAGAGTCTCTGAGTTGCAAGTTGTTATGTGGTTCATCCTTATCTCATTTTCTACAGCGACAAGGTTTCTTTGAGAACTAATTCTTCTTTTATGCAAAAACCACCGAAGAAAGTTCAAAATTCTTGATATAATAATACCACAGAAGAAGGACTCCAATGCACGTCTGGATAAATATTTAATCCACCTCAGAAGTAAAACGAAACACAGGTAAATTTCTCTAGCGCCTCGGCAAAACTTGCCTTTACAGAGTAAAACTTCAACACTGACTAATAACTCACCTTAAATACATTTAACAAGACACTCCCTTACCAACACTTAAATAATTAATGTTAATTAATTAATTCATCACTTTCAACTTGTATTGAAAAAACAAGTTACATATATTTAAAAAAACATATATTTAAAAAAATATATATACATATACTTTACAAATAAACTTATGACAAACTTTTCCATGAACAATCATGATTCAGACCATTTGGACTTAATGTATTAAATTTTAATATGAGGCATAATTCCTTTCTCCTTAATATTTGTTTTATGTATTGTTCACTACAATATGATTCATTATAAACATTATCTAATACTGTGACTTTTAAATTATCAGGTTTACCATCATGATATTTATGGAAATGTATAGCTAAAGGACTACTTTCTTTCTGATTTTTTATATCTCTAACATGTTCTTTTATCCTACAGCACAAGGTTCTTTTTGTTTCTCCAATATAAAACTTGCCACAAGGACATTCTATACCATAAATAACCTGCACTGACTTACAATTAAAGGTTCCCTTAGTTTCAAACACAATTCCATTAATAATTTTAAATTGTGGAACTATGTACCTACAAATAGTACACTTCCCACATTTTCTTGTACCCTGATATTTCACCTGTTTATACATTAACATATTAGGTAGCTTAAAACGACTATGAACTATAAAATCCTGAATGTTTCTCCCTTTGTTATATGAAAAACTAATAATATTATTTTTTAAAAAATCCACTTCTTTCTTAAGTAAATTCCAACTAAACATTACCTGTCGCTTAACATGTTCAGACAATAAGGAAAAGGTTGAAACAAAGTATACAGTATCTTTAATTTCTTTATTGTTGCCACTATATCTGTCGCTATTATTACTACTTTTGTTTTTAACTCTTCTCAAACTATATTTTAAATTGCTTTCAGAATAACCTCTATTTTTAAATTTATTATAACTTAATAAGTATTCTTTCTCCTTAATATTAGGGTTACTACATAGTCTTTTCACTCTATTAAATTCAGTATAGGGAATAGACTTTATAACATGTGGTGGGTGATAACTTGTCCCATACAACACTGAACCAGAACCCTGAAATTTCCTATGTAGTTGATATTCTATTACTGCATTATTATATCCTTTCAGGGTAATGTCTAAATACTGGACTGTATTGCCTATTTGTAGTCCATCAAATTTTATGTTCATACTATTTTTCTGTATTTCTTCCAAAAACTGTTGAACATTTTCTTGACCACCTTTACATATAAACAGCAAATCATCAATATAACGGAAAATTCTATAAACATATTTATTATAAAATGGGTTAGTATATATATATTCCTTTTCAAATAAACCCATAAAAATATTTGCATAACTGGGGGCAAAAGCAGCCCCCATTGCTGTGCCTTGTTTTTGCCTATAGATATCTCCGTTAAATTCAAATATGTTATTGTTCAAACACATATATAACAGTTCTAATATGTACTTCGTGACTACAGTATCACCTATAAATTGCTTAATAGCAAACAATCCATCCTCATGTTTTATACTTGTATACAGACTAACTACGTCTATCACAACAAAATACATATTTTCTTCCCACACTGTAGTTTTAATAAAATCAGTAAGAGTAAACACATCCTTAATACATGAGGGCAATCTATATACATATGGTACTAAATAAGTATGTAGAAAAATAGAGACATTGTGCAAGAAACTATTGGTAGCTGAGACTATGGGACATCCAGGAGGGGGAAACTCTTTTTTATGCAGTTTGGGTAAGCAGTAAAAGCATGGCATTCTAGGATTACTTAAATTAAATTTTTCTTTCACATCTTTATAAGAAAAATATCTCAACCTATACCCTTTGTCTATAATATATTCATAATTTCTTTGTGCATCTAAATACTCAGATAATTTGATCTTTTCATATACCTCATTTTTCTTCGAGTGTGCATAGCACATATCCAAATATTGGGTAACATTCAATACCACTAGTTTTCCCCCTTTATCTGAGGGCTTAAACACCATGTTGTCATTTTGTCCTAAGTTAACCAAACTATTCCATTCTTCCTTCATTAAGTTATATTCTATTTGTGCTTTATTTTGCTTAAAAAAATAAAAGTCAGCCTCTATAGTATGTATCAAGGATTTATATAAATATTTAATACCATCATTACGATGTGGAGGTATAAAAGTACTTTTAACTATGACTTTACTCGTATCTAATTCATTCCATTCCATACTATTTAGTTCCGAATCACAAGAGTAAAATTCATCATCTGTATCAGTTATGTTTAAATCTGTAAATTCAGTTCCCACATTTTCAAAATTTACATTTTTATCATTTTTAAAGAAATCCATTAGGTGTAATTTTCGTGTAAAATTATAAACATCAGCTTTCAACATATGAATTCTGGGAAATACAGTGGGGATAAATTTTAACCCCTTATTTAATACATTTATATCGTTCTGTGATAATTCTACACCTGATAAATTAACTACATACTCACAGTTCAATTGATGTCCTATTGCAGTGTTAGAATCAATACCATTTACCCCTTTTGTGGTAACGCTGGTTCCCATACCCTCCCCTCTGTGGTCCCTGTCCATTCCAACTCCGTTTCTGACTGGAACGGTTATTTTCAAATAACTCTAGTCCCTTGCTGTTTCCAGGGTTGGGAAGTGCAGGAAAATCTTCAGTATCCGAGTCATCTTCCGTGTGCGACAAACCTCTTTCAGCTGAGACTTGCCCTTTTCTTCCTTCAACGCCATTCTTCTCAGCTCGTTCAAACTGCACCCGCTTCGGTTCATTTTAGAATTATTAGTCAGTAGGAACGCCCTTTTGTTGTCGTAATCACGCAAGTCCCTGTGTAGTTTATTCTTTTTCCGCTCTATTAGATCAAATTCATATTCAAGTAAATGCTGATTAGTTTGTACTAAAAATTGTTGCAAATCATAATTTTTGATCTTATTACAAATTTCTACACATAAGTTCTTAATTTCTTCTCTTAATCTCTGTTTTTTTAATATGTCTCTCTCTATTAATATACGGACCCAGTCTTTACTACACCGATGAGCCGCTTGTATCCATCTCTCATGAAACTGCTTGTCCTCAGCATTCATGAGATCGAAAGGGGTAGATGGACTTTTCACAGTACGTAAACCCCGAGGAGTGATGTCCAACTCCTCATACCACTGTAAACTTTGTAGATTTAAGAAAACAGATGTTTCTTTATAAAGTAGTTTCTCTATCTGAGAAAATAAATCTTGAATTTCAGGAGCAACTGTAGTATCCGATTTTTTGCCAATTCTTGCAAAAGGATTTTGCTGCCACAGTTTTCTGTCCTGCTGCCATTTGTTATACATCGCTGAAGCTCTTTCTGGGACAGAAATATCATCTCTGACCATCACATTGCCCACATTTATGGAGCCTGCTGCTCCGTTAGATGAAACCAAAAAACTGTCAATGGATTTTTGTGTATTATCCATAACTGATTCTCTAAACATTCTAGGTAGCGCAGCAAAGGAGTCACTAGCCATGAAAGATGCAAAAACCACCAAAGAAAGTTCAAAATTCTTGATATAATAATACCACAGAAGAAGGACTCCAATGCACGTCTGGATAAATATTTAATCCACCTCAGAAGTAAAACGAAACACAGGTAAATTTCTCTAGCGCCTCGGCAAAACTTGCCTTTACAGAGTAAAACTTCAACACTGACTAATAACTCACCTTAAATACATTTAACAAGACACTCCCTTACCAACACTTAAATAATTAATGTTAATTAATTAATTCATCACTTTCAACTTGTATTGAAAAAACAAGTTACATATACTTAAAAACATATATTTAAAAAAATATATATACATATACTTTACAAATAAACTTATGACAAACTTTTCCATGAACAATCATGATTCAGACCATTTGGACTTAATGTATTAAATTTTAATATGAGGCATAATTCCTTTCTCCTTAATATTTGTTTTATGTATTGTTCACTACAATATGATTCATTATAAACATTATCTAATACTGTGACTTTTAAATTATCAGGTTTACCATCATGATATTTATGGAAATGTATAGCTAAAGGACTACTTTCTTTCTGATTTTTTATATCTCTAACATGTTCTTTTATCCTACAGCACAAGGTTCTTTTTGTTTCTCCAATATAAAACTTGCCACAAGGACATTCTATACCATAAATAACCTGCACTGACTTACAATTAAATTCTTCTTTTATGCCTACATTGGTATACAATTGTATTTTAAGCAGAACTTTTCATCTTGCTGTGTTCTTCCCCAAACCCCAAAATAAGGGAGAAAGGATACTTCATATCTTGGCTGTCCACAGACTACTCATTTTCTGTCTTGACAGTACAAAATCTTTCAGAACTTCTGATAAGTTCTTCATTTCTTGTGAAGGTAAGAAGAATGGACAACCTGTGTCAAAGCAGACTATTTCCAAACGGTTATTTCGAGCTGTTACCTTTTGTTATTCCCACTACAACAAAACTATTCTAGGCAGGATCAAGGCACATTCTACCAGGGCCTTGGCTTCATCTATGGCTTTTTGGAAAAGGTTGAACTCTAGAAGTATTTTAGAAGCAGTAACTTGGTCCTCTGCATAAAATTTTACAAAGCACTACAAGCTACATTCCTTCTGCACATCTAGGTCAGACTTTGCTAGGACCATTCTTCAGAGACTGCTGGACCTTTCAACTTCCACCTCCCAGTTCTGAACTGTGGTAATTTACCCGTATAGCTTATGCAACTGCAGCAGTGATCAACATGAAAGAGCATAGTACAGCTGTGAAAGTAAACAGTGTATATTCGAATGATCGGTGTAACATTAGCTGTTCCCTCCCTTCAAGCCAACTGAAACAGTCAGCCTCCCTGTCTCAGTTGGCATGAAAGCTCTGAAGGGCTTGGCACCTAAACTTGTCTTTTTACTCAGCTCAGCTTGAGATTATTAATGATTTGGGTGCATTGAAGGTGCACTAAAGCTTTAGAAGCTAGCTGACTGTTATATCTTACACAGGATATAACCCATATAGCTCCCCAAACAGTCTGTAACTATAGAAATCTCAGATTTTGCTTGGGAAGCAGTTTCTATGAGGGTAAAGGTGCAGAGTCTGTGGAAATCTTCAGACAGACCAAAGCACATAAATGCCAGAGATGTTGGATGTGATCCATACATTAAAATCTTCATTATCTATGGTCCCCAGGACTTCTTCAGCTGATTATAGACAACACCACAGTGATGTGATATATAAACAAGCACGGGGGGGTCACCAGGTTGTTCCCTCTGTGCAGGTTAGCTGCACTGTCTTGGGAGATAGTGCTACAGCATTCCTTAATCCTCCAAACATCTTGCATTCTGTCAGAGCAGAATGTAGAGCAAACAAGCTGAGCAGGACCAAGACAGACCCTCATGAACGGAAATTGAAAGAGGAGGTGTTCCAGGAGTTGATCCAGTTGTGGAGAACACCTTGAATAGATCTGTTTGGTTTCAAAGCAGATAGCTGAACAGGTTGTGATCTAAGGTTCCTTGCAGGCAAGCTTTGAAAACAGATGCATTTTTATTCTCGTGGTTGGGACGGTTCCTTTATGCATTTTTACTTATACTTTTCACTGATATGCCTTTCCAGAATAACTCCCATTTGGTTCAGGCAGCACTGCTTATCTCTTGTTATGGAATTGGCCAAGGGTAATTTCCACATGCTTCCTCACAAACTGGACCTGCCCAGACAAGACAGGGAGAGTTTGATGTAACCCAGTGTCAGTCAGTTCCAACTGACTGCCTGGATGATTCAATTATTATATCTTTTTAGGTACCTTTATTATGAATACATGCAGCAGGTACTAAAGGAGGCAAGAAATCCTGCTGCTAGGAAATCTTATGTTAACCTTTGGAAAATGTTCTGATCGGTGCCTCACCTATAACCAGGGCTCTATCTGGGATTATTACCTCTGGTTCTCATTTATGTGACATTACTATTTGATGACCTCTTTACTCCTTTGGAAGTGGTATTTAACAGCAATTTCAGCATATCTGCTAATGGAGCCTCCTTTTTTTTTTTTTCAGACTTTGCTCAAGCTGTTCTATGAATAATTTGTTTCTGTTGATATGTAAGGTCACATGTTATTCATGGGATGCCTAATTTGTATCTTTACTTTTTGTTTAGAAAGTTGTTTGTCCTCATATGAATTATCTGTCCTGAGTGTTTTTTGGTTCTTTTTTTTCTTTTTTTTTTTGTTATCCAAGTTGCAACTAGTTATGGTGGGTTAACTCTTTTTGCTTTTCCATGTATATAGGGCTATCTGCCTTTGTTACTTTCAGAGTGTATCTTAAATCTAACCATCTATCTTCCTAGTCTTTTTCAGAATTTGAGTAATGGGGACAATGGTTTCTGTATACTGTGATCATGGTTTTGCAACACTGCCAGTACCAAGTTTTTTAGGATACCTGTACTGCTGTGAAATTCCTAGTACAGGACTGGGAAAGGACATATTCTGCCATCATCAATGCCCTTTTTCCCATTTTCTAAGTAGGATTGGGTGTCATGTTAACTGTTGCCATCTCTCTCTATTCAGTGCTACGCTCCTGCCTTCCTTGACATTCATGCCTGACTGTTTCAGATGTTCTCTCACACAGTCCATCCATCTCTTTGCTGAGCACCCTCGTTTCCTCTTATCATCTTCCTGTCTGTCTCAAATCTTCTTCGCCAGATTGTCCTTTACTTTTCTTTACATGTGCCTGAACCACCATAATCTGTTCTCTTTGATCTTTTCTGCAATCAGAGTTACTCTGGCTTCTGCTGTTATGTCCTCATCTCTTCGTCTGTCCCACAGTGTGCATCCTAACACCCATCTCAGGCACTTATCTCCATCACCTTTAGCTTCCTTATCTGCTCTGCCTTTATTGCCCAGGTTTCTGTACCATACAGTAGTACTGGTTTCACCACTGTTTTGTACACCTTATTTTTCAGTTTCTTTGGCATTCTTCTGTCATACACTACACCTGACACTCTATGCCATTTGGCTGCAGCCCTGTGATTCTAGCATTGACTTCTTCATTCAGACTTCCCTTCTCCTCAACTATCCCTCCCAGGTACTTGAAGCTGTTAACCTGTTCCACTGATTTTCTTTCTGTTTCAGTTCTCAGCTTCTTCTGATTTCCCCAGTTTGCTGCCATTACCACTGTCTTGTCTGTACTTTGTTTGATCCCATGTGCTTTCATGTTTGTATTCCATTTCTCCTGTCCTTTGCTGAAGTTCTTGCTTAGAGTCTGCCTGTAATGCTACATCATCTGCATACAGCAGCTTTGTTGATCTGTCCCCTCAGGCTTGTTTGCTAATGTAGTCCCTCACCAGTTTGAACAGCAATGGGTTCAGAGCTGAACCCTAATCTACACCTGCTCCCATTGGAATTCCATCTGTGAGACCGAGCACTGTTCGTATTTCAGTCATCGAGTCCTTGTACAATAGACTACATTAATTCTACCAATGTTTCTGGGACTTTGAACCACTGCAGTACTGTCCAATTCAGCTTTCTTGGGACCCTGTCATATGCTCAAGTTTAGGAAAGTCCAGTTGAAGTCTTTCCTCATTTGTAGCTTCTTCTCAACTATCTGCCTTACTGCAAACATTGGGTCAGTTGAGCTGCATTCTGATCTGAATCTGAACTGCTTATCTCCCATCTTGCATTCTACTACTCTGTGTATCCATTTATCAATTACCCTATCCAGAACTTTCATGTAATGTGACAAGAGTTTGATATCTCTGTACTGACTAGAGTTGTGCATGCATGTCCCCTTTGTTCTTGTACACTGACATGAGTGTACTTATTTTCCAGTCATCTGTGTATGCCTTTCTCTCCACACTGCTATGAGTTTCCACAGGAGCCTTTTCTCCCCTATCTCACCCACCATTTTTATCATATCTGCTGTGACTTCATCTGAGCCTGCTGCTTTTCCTGACTTCATTTTCCTTAGTGCTATTCTTACTTCTTCTAGGGTGGGCTCCTCTTCTTCTCTCATTGTAGGCCATGTTTGGGTTATTACAGCTTCTGTGGGCTTTTTTTCATCTAGAAGCTGCTGGAAGTACTCCTTCCATCTGCTTTAGATTTTCTCTGGGCTGGTGAGCAGGTAGTTGCTGGCATCCCTTATGAAGAGTGTCTGACCATCTTTTATATCTTTGTCATTATCTTGCAACCTGATATAGTTTCTGTGTGGCACCTACTAAGTCACTTTTTGGAAGTTGGTAGAGTGCCTCTGATGTCCTATTCCTTGCTATTGCAACTTCTTTCTTAGCTTCTTTGTTAGCCAGCCAGTATTCCTTCCTAGCGTGATCAGTCTTTTCTATCTCCTACTTTTTCCTCCACTCCTTTCTTTTGATGACTTCCTAGACTTCTGCATTCCACCACCAGCTTTTCTTATGTTCATAGGTTCATAGGTTCATACTAGGCTATCTGCCCTAGGGCATTTATAAGCCTAGCCAGAGTGTGTGTGGCTTTCACCACCCCTTAGGATGAGAATACTATACCCATTAGTTTGCTGTGCCTCTGTCCAGCAGTGATACAGAGATGATTCCCGGGGTAAACCTACGATCTCCCATCCACTCGTCAAGATTTCTCTTGAACAGAGTCAGTGAGGGGCTCTGCCTCACATGGACTGGGATTCTGTTCCATAGTGTAGGGAGTCTCTGGGTGATGAATCTGTCCCTCCAGCACGTCCTATTTATATCCGTGTTGAGGTTTAAGTCTCTTGCTCTCGTGGCTCTGGTGGATCTGGACTTTTTGAGGTGGAGCATGTCCATCAATTCTGGGTTGGACACGGCCTTGTATGTCAGGCACAGATCACCTCTGAGCAGACGGTATGCGACTGAATAGAGCTGGAGTTTCTTCAGTCGGGCATCGTATGACATATGTTTGAGCCCCTTTATCCTTTTGGTGAGGAACTTTTGGGGTCTTTCCAACTGCTGCAGGTGTCGGGTAAGGTACATTCCGAATGGGGCGTTGTACTCAATCATTGGTCTGATAAGTGAAGAGTACAGGGGTACAATGACCTCTCCTGATCTGGATGTGAATCCCTTCATGATCAGGTGGGCAATGTAGAAGGTCTTCCTAACCACTTTGGCAATGTGAGTGTCAAAAGAGAGGTTACTGTCAACTTGGGTCCCCAGGTCCCTGATAACTTCTTCCGTGTTTAATGGATTACCACCTATGTGGTAATTAGGGGTTACCTTGTTTTTCCCAAAGGGTATGACTATACATTTTTGGCATTTAGCTTAAGGCCATGGCTCTGGCACCAGTTATCCATTTCTATGAGACCTTTCTGGAGGATGTCTGTGTCTGATGGAGTGTCAATTATGGCGCCCAGTTTGCAGTCATCTGCAAATTTTGTCAGCCACAATCCCCCTATGTTTGCCTGCACTTCAGAAAAATAAATGCCGAACAAGAGGGGCCCAGGACTGAGCCCTGTGGGACACCGCTCGTGACCGGCTTAGAGTCTGACATGGCACCAGCAACTCTAACCCTGTGTGTTCTGTCCTTGAGCCAGTTTGCAACCCATCTTGTGACATATGGGTTTACATCTAAGCTGGTGAGCTTTTCTATGATGCCCGAGTGGGGTATTGTGTCGAATGCTTTTGCTAGGTCAAGGTAGGCTGTGTGAACTGCCTTACCCTCATCAGTGGCCTTAGTGACTGTTTCGAAAAAGTCGACCAAGTTCAAGAGGCAGGATCTGCCCTTGACAAAGCCAAATTGGGTAGGATCCAGTGTCTGTAGGTCCCCAATGTCTTTATTTATGAGTTCCATTATGATCCTCTCCATAGCTTTGCAGACAAGGCTCGTCAAGCTTATGGGGCGGTAATTTCCAGGGTCCGTAGAAGCACCGCCTTTGTGGAGTGGGACCACAGTTGCCGTACGCCATTCTTTGGGTACGTAGCCTGTAGTAAGGCTAAGATTAAACAGCAGCCTTATGTGTGGGTTTAGTTCCTCATTGAGTTCGTGTAGTACACAGCCGGGGACACTGTCCGGTCCCATTGATGCTGTGTTTTTTGCTTTAGAGAGAGCAGCTCTCACCTGGGCATCTGAGATGTTTGGGAGGCTAGACTCTGGTGGGATAGATATTTCTCCTTTTGGGGGGATGGTAGGGGAGAAACTTGCGCTGAACCTGTCTACCAATATGATAGCAATGTCTGTGGGTTCAGTGATTTTTTATCATTTTGGACTAATTCTGAGCATATCTGGGAGTTTCCACCCAGGTTTCTAACATAGCTAAAGAAGGCTTTATGATTGTCTTTTGTGTCATTAGCGATTTTTCTCTCAAAGTTGGCCTTGGATGATTTTATGAGTGATCGTAGTTTTTTGTTAGTATTGATCAGAGATGCCTTCCCATTTAGGGATTTTGCTCTGTCATGTAGTAGCTTTCTCCTCTTGTTGTAGAGTTTGTTTATGGCTGGAGTCCACCAGACCAGGCGCCTGCCTTTGGTGGAAAAGGTCTTGATTTTATTAGGGATTGCTTGATCCATACATTCCTGGAGGTGCTCGTAGAAGGCATTTGTAAGGGTTTCAGCAGCGTGGGTTGTGGTTTCCACTGGCTCGGGGGCCTTGAAGGATACCACTCCAGTCTTAAGAAGTGTGAAGTTTGCTTTTGAGAAGTTCTTCACTGTGGTCTTTTTTGCTTGGGGTGGGGGCGGGATGTGGATCTCCAGTGAGATTAATTTATGGTCTGATCTCACCAATGAGGGATATACTTCCAGTGTGGAGCATTTTGTCCCCATGTTTGTGATGATCAGGTCTAGTATATTTTCTCCTCTTGTGGGAATGGTGACTAGTTGTTTCATAGCATTTGAGTTTATGAACTCAAGGAACCTTTGGGCTAGGGTGTTGGGGCTTGAGTAATGTTCCCAGTCTATGTTTGGGTAGTTGAAGTCACCCAATATGATGGTGTTTGGAGAGACATTTATACTCTCCAGTGTCTTCAGGAAGGCTGTGTGGGTTTCCTGAGTTTGAGAAGGTGATCTGTAGCATGTTACAAACTGTAGGGCAGTTTTACCTATGGTTAATTGCACCTGGATGGTCTCCGATGCTTCGTGCGTTGCCACTAACCTGGAGGTGTGGGTATCCTTTATGAATATGGATACTCTCCCTCCTTTTGTAGTTCGGTCCGGATTTTGGGGCCGGAACGCATGATATGAGGTATAACCTGATAGTGCTGGGGTGCTCTCAGGAGCCTTGAACCAGGTTTCAGTCACAGCACAAACATCGATGTTCTCCATACTGAGGAGGGCTTGAGGGCATGCATCTTAAGGTTTAGACTTCTGGCATTGAGCAGTATTACCCTTAGTTTTTCTCCATTTTTGTTTTCTAGGGCGGTAGGTTTATCATTTGAGCCTTGCCTAAAAAAGGCACTATGAGGGTGGCAAGAGCCTTTGCCAATATCCGGAAGCCCAGGGGTGACAGGTGCAAGCCGTCCCTTGCGAAGCAGCGTGGCTTGTCAAGCATGTCATCCCAGGCAGACAGACATTGGATCCCCTTAGAATGACCCCAGTAATTAAGCCAATTATTAAAGCTGATCATTTTGTCTCTGTATTGTGGCATCATTCTTGGTGAGGGTAGGATACTGCTCAGGGTCAGGGTCATACCGGCCTGGGCTACATAATCTGAGAGCTCCTCTATGTCTCTTTTCATGTAGTCCAGGGAGGTACGTCTCAGGTCGTTCACACCGGCATGGACAATGACTGAGTCATACTTGTACTTGCTGTGGAGTGACCTGAGTGCTTGTGTTATGTGGCGGATTCTAGCGCCTGACAGGCAGCTAACTGTGATCTTTTCCTTGTTCAGTCTGGTGAGTGGGACGTCAGTGTGTCTGACTATGGAGTCACCTATAACAAGTGTGTCTGGCATTGTGTTTGGCCTTAAGGGCTGTGACTGTTTAGCACACTGACTTTGAGAACTATGTGTTGCATGTCTTATGTCTTGAGGTGGCAGTTGCTTGGGTGTCTGTTTGGAGGCCTCTGTAGTTTTGGTAGATTTTTGATCAGTGCCTCCAGTATGTCTTTGTGTGTTTATGTGTTTGTTTTGCAGTTGTGATAGTTCTATGTGAAACTGGGTTTGTGGTGTGCGTGGTTTCCTTCTCCTCCTGTCTGGTCTTGCCAGTCCTGAGTTGAGAGAGCTCAGCCTCCAGTTTGGCTATATAGTTGCATCTCTCACATGTATTTGTGTTTTGTGGGAGAAGGAGTGGGTTGTCTGTGTACATGAGGCAATTGTAACATTGCCTCAAGATGCCCAGATTCACCAGCTGAACAGGAGAGGACGCTAGCAACTGACCCTTCGACATGCTAGAAAAAGTGAAAAAGTTTGCTGTGTAACTGAGTCAGAAGGGACCTATAGGGAAATGGGTACTCAAGGGGATTCTAGGCTAATGTAGTACTTTGTTTAGTATACAAGTACTTTACCTATATAAAAATGCTTTAGGAGCAAGTGCTGAGCTATTGAGATAGAGAATAGACTGTTTAGATTGCAAGTAGAGAAATTCTAAGGGAAAAATTGAAGAGCAGACTTTACTGAGCCAGAAATAGTTTAACCTTGTTTAACCGGCGCTGCCCGATGGTGCTCTATGGGCAACTCCGCGCTAAAGCGGGCTTTATAGCAGGGGATTGAAAAGACCTAGGAATTGACCCAAAATGGCCAATAGACTACAAGTTTCTGGCTGGAACCACTGCTGTAGGGACAAATAGGCTGCTCAGTGCTCCCCACTCCCACTGGTGAACAAAGAAGCTTCCCTTTATCCAAATAAGGATATGGAATAGCACAGGAACCAAGCCAATGCCCAGAGATCAGCAAACTCTGAAGACTGGACTATTCTAGTTCAGTAAGGTGGGAAAACAAGATTTTTTTTTTTTTTTTTTTTTACAGAAAACAGAGGAAAAACAGACAGTAAATGCTATAAATGCTTTTAAACGGCTAGCGCACTTGAGTGTGTTAGCCTACAGGTAAAATTAAGCAACAAATAACTTTTTTAAAAGTGCAAAACAGTTAATCAACACAAAAACAGTTTAAATAGAATGCAGAGCTGTATAAACAGGCGAAAATGCAGTCGCTAAGCAGTAAATAATCAAAAAGCCAGAAAAAAATACTTAAATCAGGAAAACGTCACTCCTGCTTGTAGTACTTTATTTCCATACCTGGCTTGGCCCATATCTCTTCTGTTGCCTTCACATATGCTGTTCTGAGGTGATGCCATTCTTCTCAATACCACCTATTTCTTCCTCTTCTTCTTTTTTTTTTTTTTTTTGTAAATAAGCATTTTTATTAAATCATCACTTATGACATAGGCCATCATACATTTATATAAATGAAGACAAACCATATTGACATCATCCCAGTTGCAAGTATTTTATATCCCAAACCATATTGACATAATCCTAGTTGCAAACATTATATATCACTTATAATCCACCCAGTCATTGTCAGACATTTTATAGCTCATACAAGTCCTGCCTTCTTTTAAATTTCATTCCTCCTCTGTATGTATTGTTCCCACAATTCCCATTTTTTCTATGTAATTTGCTCCTACCCTTTTTTAAAGATCCCAATTCCAGTTGTTATATCTCTGTTACTATATTTGCTTCTTCTGGTACAGCTGGTTTAGACTTTTATTTCCATTGTCTAGTGATTGCTTTTTTTTGGCAGCCACTATAATTAGACTCGGCAAGGCCTTCCTATGTCTAGGCAATTCCAATTCTGTATCATAGCTCAGAAAAATAATTTCCCTAGTTACACCAGTTTGCTCACCCAGTATCTCCAACACAGTAGTTTGCAGGAAATCTTTAAAGTCTGCCAACTCATTATACTCCAAGAAAATGTGTTCCCAATTACCTGTTTCTTCCCCATCACATCTCCAACATTTGCTGTTTACCAGAGGAAAAATTCTCTGGAGTCTACTTTGGGTGTAAAAACATCTGTGTAAACATTTCCAAGCGAAAATCCTAAATCTTGTAGATTTTGGTGCATCTTTGGGAGACGTACATATATCCCCCATTGTTTCTTTGTGAATTGCTTATCCCGTCTTTCTTCCCAATCCTTTCTAACTTCCTCTGATTGATTCTTATACTTGTCATGCAATATTGTATATGCTGCACTAATTATCCCCTTTTAACAACATCTTCTGTTCTAAATTCTACTAAAAACTCTACCAGTGCTGGTCTTTTGTTTAGTACCTCACTATTTCTTTCTCTTTGCCTATACTCTGATTTCAGTCCTTGATATGGAAGAAATCTCTAATCTGCAGTCCAGATAAATTCTTGGCATCTTCCCATTCTATTATCTTTCCCTCTCTAGTTATTTGCTCCCAGTACCTTGGTTTCTTTGCCAGTTTTCTCCAATAAATTCCATCCCTCTCTTGCCTATTGTCTGTACCCTAATTGCAGTCATCCCTATCAGCAGAATCTCTTTTCTCCATTCCCATGTTGGCTTAGTTCTTAGAATACTTTCTGCTGTTTTATGAGTATAATACTCTGTATGATTATTGTTATTCTCCTTAAAGGTTTGCATCTAAAATCACTGTCTCTCCTTGTTTCTTGAGATCCTCAATTTCATTATCATCCCTTTACACTTTGAGTTATAGGTTTCTGCTTGTGCTATGTATAGGAGCCTTAACTGTGTAGCTCTGAAATATCCCTTCAAATCAGATAATCCCAATCTGCCTTGTTCTATTGGAAGAATAAGCTTATCCCACCTGACTCTTGCCATCTTCCCTTCTCACATAAAATACTTCAGCTCTTTATTAATTGCTATTCACAACTTCTCCTTTGGTTGATAAACATATGCCTGACCTGTGTATAAGACTAAAGGGACTAAAAACATTTTAACTGCTTGTATCTTACTGTCCATATCGATATAACAGAGTTTTCACTTTCTCAGTTCTTGCATTATCTTTTGTGTATACTCTTCCCAGGTATCCTTAGCTGCCACTTCAGAATAATTTTGAATCCATATTCCTAAATACTTAATTTTATCATGTCCTCATAAATATGGATATTACTGAACCAATTTGTGTGTGCGCGCATAATTTACCACTATTGCCTTAGTTTTAGCTTCATTAATTTTGTATCCCGAAAAGATTTGAAACTGTCTCAAAATGTTCCACAATGTAATGTCCTTTTCTGATTTTGTCAGGTATAAAATAATATTGTTTGCAAATAGAGACAGCTTTTCTTGACTACCACACCAATTATATCCTTGAATTTCTGAGTCCCTTACTTTCTTTGCCAGTGGTTCTAAATGTAATGCAAATAACATTGGGGAAATAGGGCACCCATGCCTGGTTCCTCTGCTCAAGCAGAAATTATCAGAGAGGACCCCACCCAGTTTTAATTTCACTTCTGATCCCTCATATATCCTCCTAGCCAACCTTATAGTTGTATCAGGGAATGCAAATACTTCCATTGTCCTGGTCATAAAGTCCCAGCTTACTCTGTCAAATGCTTTCTCTGCATTAAGACCCACCAACAACAGTGGTATTTTCTTACATTCTGCTTATCTCTGGATCATCAATGTTTTGTTAATGTTGTCAAATGTTTGCCTCCCCTGCACAAAACCACATTGATCCATATGTATCAATTTTGGCATCACTTTTGCCATTCTTTTAGCCGTTATAATTATAAACACTTTATACTGATAATTTATTATTGAAATGGACCTGTATGAAGCTGGATCTTATGGATTTTTACCCTCTGTAGATATTACAGCTACCACTGCTTTCTTCCAGGATGTTGGTACTTCTCCTGCTCTTAAAATACTGTTAAACAAAACCTTCCTGATCTTTATCAGCATTTCCCTCCCTAGCTTACAAACTTCCACAGGAATACCATATATTTTGAGGATTTTCCTATAGACTGGTTGTACATCACCATTTTTATCTCATCTCCTCCTGTCCTGTTAGTAATTGAGCCTCATCTACCTCTAACCTTGTCATATGTAATTATTCCATAAACATTTCCATTTGTACTTTTTTCTGATATCCACATTTCTCTACTTTAAACAGACTTTCATAGAGTTTCCAACATATTTCTCATACCTCCACAGGATCTCTTGCTACCTTCCTAGTTATAGGCTCTCTAAGCTTGGCAGTTCTGCTTTCTGTTGCCTAAGTCCTTGTGCTAAAAGTTTTTGTGCTCTAGAGTTATTAAAAAATAACAGTTGCTTAACAGCAATCTTTCTAAACTCATGCATATTATGGAGGTAATCCCTTATTTTCTCATTAGCATTCTTCAGTTACTCCTCTTCTTGTCCTGTGAGATTCCCCCTATTCTGCAATACTTTAACAGTTTTCAATCCCTCTAAATAATTCTTGTTACTTCTTCATATCTCCCTTTCTTTTATTTCCATCCCATTTTTAAACTCCAGTTTAATTTTATCCCACTCCCTAGCTATGTTTTCAAAAGAAATTTCTTATCTTCTTTAATAACACCTGAATAATTTCCACAAGCCATACCTTAGATAGGTAGGAAAACACCAGTGTCTCCATTGCTCTACCCCAGACTAAGAATTTCACACTCCTCTTAGATAACCTTTCTTCATACTAACACTACTATCACTTGGTTACCCTGTTGATTTATGTATTATTGATACTATTATATACATCCAATCAAAAGGGAATTCTTGTAACCTAAAATAAAAAGTATATATAACTCAATGTTATTTTACATCTCATTTTATGCTAAGTATTTTTTATATCAGTTGTATCCTTATTTGTACATATTTGTTTGTTGCTACTAAGATATGTAAACTTATACTCTATTTCCAGTTGTTTATCTTTCACCTAACCGCATCATTTAGGACACTATTTGTAGTCTCTCTTTTTCTGTTAAGTATTCTTTGAAATACTTGTTAAATTGATTTCTTTGTGTGGAGCTTTTCTCCTTGTGACTCCGCTGAAAGTGGACATGTTGTCCAGTTGGACTTTCCCGGTAATCAAATGTAAAATAAAATAAGTAATAAATAATTTTTATTTTACCATTCTATGTTTTTATTTTAGTTATTATTGGCGCATGATCTGAAGTAGTTATTGGGTACATATCAAGACCTTCAGTCAAATGCATGTGTACATGTATAATATAAATTCTGTCTAGCCTAGCCGAGGTTTTGTGTCCTAGGGAGTAATATGTAAACGCACTCTAAACTCCTAGTACTGAATTCACATTTTCCATGCCAAATATTGTCATAAATTTCTTCAAAAGTCTACCCTCCTTTGTCATAGTTTCCCTTCTGGGCCTGCCAGACACATTTTCACTTTTGCAAATCAAATTCCAGTCCCCACCTATAAATAATATTCCTTGTTGAAAACTGATTATTTCTCACAGAATTTTCTTAAGCTCCAATAAATCAGTTTCAAGTGGAATATAAATATGTGCCAGTGTAATCTTCCTCCCTTGCCAGTAGTCCCTTAGTATTACATATCTACTAGTATTATCTTATTCATCCTCTTCTATCAGTATTGGAGCACCTCTTGTAATTAATATAAAAATATACTCTTTTCCTTTGTCCAAGGTACTCTGACAGATAACCATCCTGAAAACCTTTCTTTATAAAATTCACATTTTCAGTTATTTCTAAGTGTGTTTCCTGTAGCATAGCTATTTGTACTCTAAGTTTTTAGTATAGTTCTCTACTCTTTATATTTTGTATTTATCTGTGAGACCATTGACATTTAAAGATATTACAGAAAGCTTAATTGTATTAAATAGTTATTATTCCCACATTTTATGTTTGAGCTGTTTTGTTAAATGCCTAGTTCAAGCTTTTGTGTTACATGCACACACTGTTTGGCAGGTTGAACTTTTATACAGTTGTTTCTTGTTGTATCCATCTGAGCCTGTGTCACATCTTACAGATCTTTTTGTTTTATTGAAAGCCTTCAGAAAAAAAACACCCCAATACCCCCCTAAAACCTATTAACTTAATACTAACTCACAAAACTATGTACATCTTCAAATACTGAAGTTTACCTTCCGTATAGGAACAAATGTCCTAAAGTGACAGCCACACCCTCAGACTTGAGTTAACGTAAAAGAAAGGTTATCCATGCTAAGACGCATGGTGCAGCCTGTGATTCTACTAAGTGTTGCCTGGTTTTGTTTTATCTTTATAGCTCTCCCAGCTGGGAACACACTTGAATGCTTTCAGAGAACAGATCTCCTAGCCAATTTCTGTCTTTTTTTCTAGTCAGATTGTAGTCAATTTCTCTTTATCAGATTCTCTCCATGGAGATATGAGGCCCAGGTACACAATTGCCCCTAAGCATACATTTATTTGCTAGAAAAGAGCCCTTGAATATCCAGTAATCCTTTTTCATTTTCTTTATTTCTTTTAAAATGTGTTACTAGATAAGGCTAAGGACCTTAATCAAGTCATCCCCCATGCAAGAATGAGAAAAAGCACCATAATTTTTCTTTTGTCATGCTGTTTTAACCAGACTTTTTTTTTTTTTACATTTCAGTGCCTACATTTCTTAAAACTGAACAAGGAGAGAGATAAAAGAAGGGAGAAAAAAACAGGAACACCTGTTTATAATAATATCCACAATAACACTTAAAAACAACTGAGAAAACTTTACTTTATAGCATGCAAAGAAAATCATACACTATAAAAATAGTACTATTAAGAAAAAAGTTGTTTTACTTACAGTTAACTTTCTCCAGTCTCTTCCCCTCTCCTAAGTATTTTTCTGAGCATTAATGATATGAAGTAAGGCATATATTTCAGAGTCCCCCACAAGTCCAACAAAGTCCAAAAAAAGTCCAGTATTTCCAGATTTTCTTATTCTGTCATGTTTCACAAATGTTATTATTGCTTTGTAATCCCACATTTGTCAATTTCCAACTTACTGGTTTTATTCCTGTTAGTCTCTTTCAAAGTCTGCCTCTGCTTCATTTCCAATGTACTCTCAATTCTTCTAGTCAGCTCTTGTGCTCCCTTCCTTCTCTGCAGCAATTTCCATTGAAACAATGAAAAAGGTTTCACTGGCACAGTCTGTCATCTTTTATTACCAGAAGAACAAGAAGCAGAATCTCCTTCTGTTTCACGGCTCACTTTTGTTGGACAAACTTTTGTGTTTCCCCCTTAGCATGTACTTCATCAAAAAATGATTTTGTCCCTCCAGGGAAGAATATTTTGACAATAGCTAGGTACAGCAGTTTGAATCTCATGCCTGCATCTTGATATTCCCTAAATAATGGAATGAATATACTCCTGTTTTGCCTGGTGTACAATGAGCAATCATTCTCCACAAACACTCTGCTGTCTCCCACGTTTAGCACTTAGTTCTTGTGTCACAGTTTTGTCAGAATCAACTCCATCTGCTGGTAGGATTACATCTTTACTATTAAAGGCCTAGGTTGCTTTCTCATAGCCAGGTTTGGAGCATACACACGATGTGTCCTTTCAGTTGACAACTCCTGCTGTGGAATTGCAGTCCAGTTTCTTATTTGTTTTTTCATAAAATTAATACAGTCTGTTCCTTTCAGCTTCTCTGATACAGCTGAAAAGCTCAGGTTTTTCCTGTGTTCCCTGTCCTCTTAATTCTTAGGTTCATCGGTAGGTACTAGGCTATCGGCCCAAGGGCCTACATAAGCCTACCCAGCAAGGTAACATAGCTAATATTTTTTGAAACATCTGTTTGTGAGCAGTCTCATATTCAGCCAGCCTTTTCTTCATGTCGACCTCTGATTTTTGCAGTTTATCACCTCGTCTGAATATCTGTTTAACACTTCTTCCATTTTTTCCAGTGTTCTGTTGTTTGAGTTGATATACTCCATCAGTGTTTTGTTTATTTAACCAAGTCTGTGTGCAGTTGTCTTATGCTTTCCTGTAGGTTACTGGAAATCATGTCTGGAGCTTGCACAGCTTTTTGCTGTACAACTGTAGTATTTTTCCCAGTCTAGCTGATTCACCAGACACCTGTAGCAACTGGAGAGACCACGGAGGTTTCTAACCGAGAGAATCCAGGGCCTCCAAAATGTGACTTACACTAAAAAGTCTGAAAGCCCTGTCACTGTATTCTGTCATACAGGCTGCTGAGAGGCAACCTGTGCCTGGCCTACAGAGCCGTGTCTGACTAATGGAAATGCTGCATATCTGCAAATGAAATGGGCCAAGAGTCACTCACTCCAGGGATCTCAGCCTAGCCTGTGACATTAACAAAACATGTTGGAGAGACAGGTACATCTCCCAGAGATTGCCACTCCTCTGGAATAAGCTCCCACTTCATGAGGAGAGCTACTTAATGACCTTATTCAAATGCAACCTAATGGGGCCTAACTTAAAAAAAAAACTTTGAAAACGGACAAAGAATAAAAACATATGGTGGTACTAAAAAATGTGGACGTTGTTCCCAATGTAAATATATTTACACCAATGAAAACATAATAATAAACAACATTTTATCATCCAAAGTCAATTTGGTTAAGGGTAATTGTCAAACTAAAGGAATAGTTTACCTGGCTATTTGTAAATCCTGCACTTCTTTTTATGTAGGAAAAACGGAGAGAAGACTAAGGGACAGGATTTATGAACACACTTATCAAATTGCCACAAAGAATTTGAATAATGCCTTATATAAACATTCTTTAAGTTGTAACAGCTTTAATGAATGTAATTTTGCCATTTTAGAAAAAGTGGCACATCAACCGAGAGGCGGTGACTATAGAAGCCACATAGAAGAGAGGGGAAACATGGTGGCAAATCAAATTACAAGCTGGTCAACTGCCTGGGTTGAATGAAGTGATTTCAATCAAACCTATTTTAAATAAAAAGGTTTTAAATGTAAAATGAACTTAGAGGTAGTAAACATGTTTGTTGTAACATTTTTAGGAAGTTTTTAACCAATCCATGTATTTTATGTTCTTATAGATATTTAATAGAGTCAAAATGTCTCATATTGTTGGTCAAGAAGTTTAAAAACACTAATTAAGTCATTATGATGTCATAGTCATATGGTATAAAAGAAGGACAATGGGATTGTTTTTTTGATTCTGATGAAATCCCTATGTAAAGGGAAGAAAGCGCTCAATCAACTAATTTTATTTGTTAATAAAGAGTCAGTGGTGAAGTCTATCTCAGCAGTGTTTTTCTAATGTTATAGTTTCAAATGCAACCTTGACAATTGGATGGATGACCATGAATTCACCCTGGGGTGGCACCTATGTCCGTCACGGACAAGGGATAGTTGGTGATCATAGAATCGCTGTGCTAACAATGACTGTCTAACTATAGTTAATTAGGGTACACAAATATTTTACACAGCTAGGCTTGTAAAAGCCCTACGGGCATTAGCCTAGTAACCTGCTGTAAACCTTTGGACCTGTTTTCCTTCAGGTCCTTTGTATTTCTTTTTTCCTGGCATCCAGGCATTGTGCTTACTAGTCAATTACTGAAATTTACCCAGAAACACAAGTTCGTTGGCCTTCTATGCTGAGTTTATTTTCAGAAAAGAAAGAGAGTGTACCATGAATGGAGTGCTGTAAAAGTACTTTAATTCACCATAAAACAATAAAACACGGTAAGCCCTTTCACAGTCTGTTATACAACTGCTTCTTCAGACATAAACCCACACACAGTCTAAACTCATTTATACTAATAAAAGCCCAATCAGCAGGCAGCAAACCCAGTTAACTCCACTAAATACACAGAAATGTATACAACCAAACACTACCAGCATGTAAACAACTGCAGAGATTCAACTGTACTCTTTAGGAATAAGTGCAGGGCAAACCCCAGAAAGAAACCCACATGGTGGAACCATAACAACAACAAACAGACAAAAAACTTATTACTGAAGATTTGTATAATTATTTTGTGGTTAAGCACCCAGTGATACCAGTCCTGTAAGGAGTCCCTAAAGTATGCAAGGATTTGGTATGCCCCCATGCGTCCAATAGTTTCTAGTAGTGGCTGGGCTACTGAGCCTCTTTCGATTTATATTGAGAAAAAATTAAGACCAGTTTTGAATACTGTGACTACCGTCTTAAAGGACACAGGTAGTTTCTTACATGATCTGTTTCAGGTGACCTGCAATGTGAATCTGAATGATGATTTTATTTTTTATCACACTAGATATAGCCTCTCTTTTTACAGTGATACCCAATGAATGGGGGTATTGAGAATATTAGGTCTTTTTTTAATGGTTGATAATCACATGACATCAGATAAGACTAATTTAATTTGCATGCTTTTAGATTTAGTCTTGAATAACAATGTATTTATTTTTAATGGTAACCACTATTTACAGAAGTTTGGCATGACAATGAGCGCAGCTTGTGCCAACAGCTACACCAACTTTGCTTTGGCCAGTTGGAAGCATGACTTTGTACTTAAAAACAATGTTTTTATGGATCATATTTTTTATTATAGGATATTTGTGGATGATGTGTTTATTTTATGGAAAGGTCATTTAAGCCTAGTAAAAACTTTTGTAGACTATTTACACTCCACAACACTATTTTTAAAGTTTACAGACACTTCTTCACAGCAGTCCATTAATTTTCTGGATGTAGCCATCAGTAAGACAGTAGGTGGTGGACTTAAAACACAAATATTTAAGAAAGAATGCAAAAAGAATAATTTATTACACTGTAGTAGCATGGATCCTCACCATGTACTACATAATGTAGTAAAGGGCCAGGTAATAAGAACTATGAGGCTACGTACTGATGAAGGTGATTTAGATGAAGCACTAGGCGATTTAACACAAAGTTTTGTAAAGAGAGGATACAACAGTAATGAGGTTGATAAGTGTATAGAAGAACTACAGTCTGAGGGAGACCAGGCTTGGGTAGACCATATTTTTCGAGCCCATGTAGACAAAGACACAGTAAAAAACAGAGATCTAGGAAAAAACAAGACCAGCTCTAACATACTTCAGTAATATTAACTTGGTCTGTGATGTTATTGAGGAAAACTGGCCTATTCTGAAGTCAGATGAGGAACTAGGAAAGGTTTTGAGTGAGAAACATAGTTTTACATTCAGGAATAGACTGTCCTTGAAGACTCAGTTACGCTATAAGATGCATATATCCCCCTATCAAATCGTGAAGGGACATTTACCTGTAGGAAATGTAAGGCCCGCAGGCTTATACAGTACATATAGGTAACAAGTTTGAAATAAATGATTCTATTTAGTTGTGGCTTGGCCTCACCCATCCCATGGTTGATGACTGTATATTACCCCCATTGAGAATAACTGGGCTCAAACCATAGATAATTTGAAGTTACTCGTGCATGGGATAAAACATTTAGGAGCTGCATCTGTCTATTAGTAACACAGAGAGTAGTCTTGGTGTAAATATTATGTTTCCCATCCATAGATCTAAGTTGCTATTGAAAATGGACATTGTGGATGGGGAGTCTGTTCGATTGCAGTGGTATCATCTGCAAAATGTACTTTTCCCTCCAAACCAGTCTGTTGATGTTGATGTTACAGAAGATATTTAGATCCCTAGACCAGGTATTTCAGACGCCCTTTGACTTACTGATATACAGTAAGTCCACCCAGTTATGGATCAGATTATGCATTGTATGCCAGACAGAGGTCACCTCTTAGCAGTCTGTAGGATACAGAGTATAGTGACAGGGCTTTGAGTCAGTCCATGTAGGACTTGTTTAGGCCTTGTATCCTTTTAGTAATGTGTCTCTGTGGGTGTTCCAGTTGTTGCATGTATCTGGACAGATGGATGCTAAAGGGGGCATTATATTCAATCCCTGGCCTAATGAGGGCTGAATAAAGGGGGACAATGACATCCCCAGATCCGGACACAATTCCTTGCTTATAAGCTGTGCAATATAGAAGGACTTTCTTACAACAATAGATGCATGTTGGTCAAAGGTTTGGTCACTGTCCACATGGGTTTCCAAATCCCAAACAACTGGGTTAACTCTTAGGGGCATATTGTCAATGTGATAGTACCCTGGGGGTAAGTTGCTTTCCCAAAAGATACAGTAATGCATTTTTTTTGGCATTTAATTTCAGACCATGATTATGATGCCAGTTATTTATTTGAAACAAACCTTCCTGCAGGATGGCTAAGTAATTTGAGGATTCAGTGACTGCTCCTAGTTTGAGTCATATGCATACTTAGTCAGATACTTCACACAAGTAGATGCTAAAAAGGAGAGGTCCCAGCACAGAACCCTGCGGGACTCCACTGATGTGTGGTGTCTTTGTGTAGGTAACTCCCCTATTTTGATTATCTGCATCCTGTGAACCAGTTGGCAATCAAGTGGGTGTCATAGAGGTTTATTGTCAGTTTATTTAGTTTTTCTACTATGGCTGAGTGGAGAATTATGCCAAAAGCTTTAGCCAGGCTACAGTGTGTGGTATGTGTTGTTTTGCCTTCAGCCATTGCTTTGATAACCTTTTCAAAAAAATCTTCCAGGTTGAGTAAACATGACCTGCCTGTGATGAATCCAAACTGAAAGGGCTCTAGTGTTTGGAGATTCCCTATATTCTGGATGATTAATTCTATGATAATTCTTTGCATGGCTTTGCATATGAGAATTCTCATACTTGTGAGTCTGTCATTGCCATGGTCTGTGGAAGATCCTCTATTATACAAGGGAATGACTGTAGCTGTTCTGCATTCACTTGATACAAAACCTGTATGGAAACTGAGATTGATCAGTGTTGTTAGGGGTGTGGCTAAATTGTGCTTCATGCTATGTAAGATGCACCCAGGGATATTGTCAGGACCCATCAATGTAGTATTCTTAGCTTTTGATAGCACTTTTAGGATGTGGTCTTATGTGATAGCTGGAGGTGAGTCTTTTTTGGGTTTATCTTGAAGGAGAGACGGAGGGAATAAAGGGGTGATGTTAGAGCTAAATTTATTGGCCAGTAGGTTAGCTATATCTTCAACCTGAGTGTAGGTAACATCATTCACAATCAGCTCAGCACATTGCTGCATTGTGCTTTTGAGATTACGAACATAACTAAAAAATGCCTTGTGATAATCTTTAACTTGGGTAGCTATTTTAGTCTCAAACATGGCTTTTGTGGATTTTGTTAAGCTCCTGAGTTATTTCATTGACAAGGGGTCTAATATTCTGGGAATTACTGCTTTTACTTTTGAGCAAAGTTATTTTTCTTTTGTTATAAAGCTTGTTGTTATTATGGTTTTGCCATATGGTTTTGTTTCTGGGGTTTGCCCTGCACTTATTCCTAAGGAGTGCAGTTGCATCTCTGCAGCTGTTTATGTGCTGGTAGTGTTTGGTTGTATACATTTCTGTGTATTCAGTGGAGTTAACTTGGTTTGGTGTCATCATGTTACTTAGAAGTAGGTAGTTTGTCAAAGAAATTTCGAAAAGTACCTTGGGTAGAAGGGATTTCTGGGTTCAGTTTTATTTTGAAGGAGACTGCTTTATTGTCAGACCCAAGAAGTAATGAAGATATGCAAGGGATGGTGCAAGATACTACCATATTAGTAAGGACAAGATCCAAGATTGTATTCCTGCTAGGGAGTACTGTGACTAATTGTTCCAAGGCATTTGTGTTGACAAAGTCTAGGAATCACTGTGCTTGTGCACTACTGATGGTGCAGATTTCCCTGTCTGTAGTTGGATAATTTAGATCACTGATGAAAACTGCATCGGGTTTAGTACTGAGTGATTTTTCCTGTATATAGGCATTGTTGCTTTCTTTTGTGGTAGAGGGAGTTCTGTAGCTAGCTAATATATGATTTGGAACCTTTCTGATGGTTATGTGGATATGAAGAAGCTCTAGTACATCATGCTGCTTTTTCAGCCGTGGTGCGAGTCTCTGCTGAATGTAGCCTGATACACCTCCACTTTTTTTTCCCTCTTATGCAGTAGCTGGTCTAAGTGTGTGGAAAACATTATAGCCCTGCACAGCCAGAGTACTTTCTGCTATTTTAAACCATACTTAGTCATTACACAGATCTCGGTGCCTTT
Source organism: Protopterus annectens (assembly GCF_019279795.1). Taxonomy (NCBI): domain Eukaryota; kingdom Metazoa; phylum Chordata; order Ceratodontiformes; family Protopteridae; genus Protopterus; species Protopterus annectens. The sequence goes on along the minus strand of NC_056737.1, from coordinate 740,684,809 downwards.
CAGTGTGAGTAAGGCTTGTAGGGAGTGGAGTTTCTTGTGCAGGCTTCTAGCATTAATCTGTAACACCTTCATGCTTTCCTTTGCTTGTTTTGTTATGTTGGTACGTTTTACAGGTTAGCATTGCCCAAAAAAGGTACTATGGGAATGGATAATGTGTTTGACAATAATCTAAACCCTAGAGGGGACAGACACATGCCATCCCTGGCAAAGCAGTATGGTTTGTTGATCATATCCTCCCTAGCTGAGAACTATTGGACCCCCTTTGAATGACACCAAAATCTTAAAAGACAATTGCTGAAGTCAATTAATTTTTTTTTATAGTGTGGCATCATCCTTGGAGAAAGTAGAATGTTGCTCAATGTTCAGCTCATACCTTCTTTAGACACATTCTGAGTGCTCCATCATGTCTTTCTTCATGTAATCCAGGGAGGTACACCTCAAGTCATTGACACCGGCATGAAATGTGACAGAGTAGTAGCGATACCTGTTCAAGGACTTTAGTGCATACATGATCTGACTGATCCTGGCACCAGACAAGCAACTAAGCATCACTCTTTCCTTGCTCAGCATGGTGAGAGACCCATCTGTATGTCTTACAGTGGCGTCACCTATAACGTTTGATGTTAAGTTGTCAATCTCGCCTTCATTCTTGCTGGATGGGTTCGGAGCCGATCCTCGGCTCCGACTCGGCCAATACTAAAGCTCAAGAGCCAATTCCACCGGTTCGAGGCTCCCCTATATCCCACAATCCTAGGCGGTACCTACTCAGATCTCGTTTGCCGCTTAGCTGCGAGGTGCTTTCTTCTACCGGCTCTGGCAGGTTAGTGAGTTTTTTCTAGTTTTTTCTAGTTAAAAACTTCAAATATCTACCCTATCCTTTTTATTTAGTCTAGTTTTATAGTACAGGGTATCCTTTTATTTTAAATCGGGTCTCCCTCGTTTTTATTCCCTTTTAAGTTCTAGGCCTTTGGCCCACTTCCCTTTTTCCCTTTGTCATTCAGAGTGATTGGATTTTTTTTTTCTTTTTGGTTAAAGGGTGTGTCTGTGTCTTTTTGTATACAGTCTCCCTTTCTGGGATGCCTAAAGACTCCAAGGTCTCAGGCTTCAAGAAGTGTGACTCGTGCTGTCAGAAAATGTCTCTGACAGACGGTCACACTTCTTGTGTCTATTGCCTGGGACCTTTGCACCTGCAGGACTCCTGTGCTGTTTGCCATGCATTCAGCCCAAGAGTCCTGCAGGAACACAAAAATAAACTTATTCTTCGAGGCTTATTAAAGCCTGAAGGCCCCTCGACCCAGTCTGCGTCGGGGAAGCCTTCAAAGACTTCCAGGCCATCGGCTCCAGCTTCAGAGCCGTCCTCTGGGAGCATTAAGGCTGCTTCGACATCGGCTCCAGCTGGAGTCGATGTTTCGAAGACTCAACCGTTACCTCGGCTCGGGCCAGAGCCGAGGGTGCTAAGACTCAGTCGGCTCCGATAGTTTTATCGAAGCCACCTTCTAAGAAGAGGTCAAGGTCCCCTTCCATCGGCTCCATCCACTCGGCGCCGGGATCCCCTCTTCTATCGGAGCGGAGCTATAGGTCCCATTCCTCTCGGTCCTCCAGGCTGTCCGACTATGACTTACAAAGGGTGGTGAGTAGACTTCTCAAGTCCGAGGCACTGGCCCAAATGCTGCATAGCCCTACTCAACAGTCAGCGGCTATTCCCATCCCTGCTTCTGTTCCTCCTCCGACTCCTTTGAGTTTGGAGCCGGGACTCGTCGGAGCCTTGGCTGTCGGTGCGTCGGAGCCGATACCCTCCCTTTCGGCTCCGTCGTCTGCTCCGATTTCCTCTTTGGAGGGATCTTGGCGCCGGGCTTCCCTCGTCGGCTCCGAGGGGGCGAGTGGCATTGGAACCTTGTCTGACCCCGTTCTCCCTCTCGGAGCATCGGCGCTGGTGAGTTCGGCTCCAACATCGGCCTCGGAGCCGTCCCTGTCGGTACCGGGTGTCCTTGTCTCCTCGGAGCGGGGACCTTCGGCCTTGGCTGATCGGGGCGCCTTAGAGGTCATGCGGAGCGTGCTAGACCCCGTGTCTACCCCACGGTGGGCTCCCTCAGCTCCTCCCTCTTCAGTGCCTGCGGTGGTTTCTACCCACCCTCTCGTACCAGACCGTAGAGAGCCAGCCCCTCAGGTTTCCCCATTGGGAATATCCTCTTCTTCCGAGGCTTCTCCTGATCCGGCAGGGGAACCCCCTCGGAAGAGACAGTGCAAGAGGAAGCACATTGACTCCCCTAAGTCTGTCACCTCGGACACCGACTTGGAGGAATCTGAAGGTTCCCCTCGGTCCCCCTCTGAGGATGTCTCTTTTGCTGACATCCTTGAAATCCTTAAACAGAGGGGGAACTGGCCCGCCCTTAACCCTTCAGAGGACGAGTCGGTCTACCTTGAGGCGTTTGGCTCTCGCCCTTCCACCTCCTGGGTGTCTCCTCCCTTTGACCCCCTCATGGAAGTGGTGGCAAGGAAGGCTTGGACGGCCCCTGATTCGGTGGATCCTACCCCAAGGAGGCCATCAAAATTTATTACTGCCCCGAAAGAGAAACAGTTCTTATCTAAAGGTGTCTCTGTTGATGCCATGGTGGTGGCCGCAGCCACTAAGAAGGAATTAGCCGATCCTTCGGTACCTGTCCATCCTCCTAATAAGGAGTCTAGGACCATGGACAGGTATGGTAAGCGGATGTTTTCCTCAGCGACCTTTGCCATGCGGTCGCTGAACTACTTGTGTCACTTCACCCGTCTCCAGAGGGATTTACTCAAGGATATGGGTGAAGCTATCCAGGATCCAACAGCTGAGGGGTTCCAAGACAAAATGAACTCCCAGTTGGCAACCCTGAATTCGATTGTCAACTCCTCCATGCGGCTTCTCATATGCGGCTGATGGGCGAGTAGGGCCGCAGGCACAGGTGTGGCTTTACGACGCCACACCTGGATGCGGCTTTGCAATTTTGCGGACCCTTTCAAGGCGTCCTTCACCAATTCCCCCTTTGATGGCTCAACGTTGTTTGGACCTCAGGTGAAGGATACATTGACTAGGTGCGAGCAGGAAGGTAAGACTCTCTCTGCCGTGGGAGTCCGTTTTTCTACCCCTTCCAGACCTTATTCCAAAGGTCGGGGGGGGATGTGGTTCCGCAAACCACAGGAGTCTCATCTGACGCACAAAGTCGATTCCCCTCTAGAGGCAGAGGGGGGAACAACAATAGACGCCGCCCTAGGGGCAGAGGTGGTCCGCAAAACCAGGGTAACAGAGAGACTTTCTCTGATAAACCCTTTCAGCATCCCTGAGGAGCTGCCCGGCTGTCCACCTTTGGAGGCAGTCGGGGGAAGATTATCACTGTACCCAAAAGCCTGGCTTTCCCTCACTCAAGACAAATGGGTACAGTTGATCATATCCGAGGGTTACAAAATCCCCTTTATTCACATCCCATCCCAACCCAAAGGATCCCTTCCAGACGTTCCACCCAGTCTAAGGGAACAAGCAGCGTTAGAAATATCAAAGCTGCTGTCAAAAAGAGCTATCCAGCCAGTCCCAGCAGACCAGCAAGGATCCGGAATCTACTCCAAATTCTTTTTGGTACCAAAAAAAACAGGCGACTGGAGACCGATACTGGATCTCAGCAAGCTAAACAAGTATGTGAAGAAAACAAAATTCCGGATGGTCACGCTACAGTCCATTCTACCCTTCTTGGGTCAGGACAATTGGATGTGCTCGATAGACCTTCAGTATGCATACTGCCATATCAAAATGCACAGACTCTCCAGGAGGTTTCTCCGCTTCAGGCTGGGAGCCAGTCACTACCAGTTCAGAGCCCTGCCCTTTGGTCTCACTACAGCCCCCCCGAGTGTTCACCAAATGTATGGCAGTGGTCGCGGCTCACTTGAGACGTCAAGGATTCCAGGTGTTTCCATATTTGGATGACTGGCTCCTTACTGCCACCACCAGGCATCACCTTCTTCTATCCAGAGACTTCACCATTCAAACTTGCCAAGCTCTAGGCATTTCAGTAAATTTTGAAAAATCTGCCTTGTCGCCTTGTCAATCTATTACCTTTATAGGTGCCACCTTAGACACAGTTCATCTTTCTGCCAGACTGATAGAGCAAAGAGTATCAGATATCCGCAGACAAGTTTACCTTCTGCTTCAGTGCAACAAGATCAAAGCCAGGGTAGTCTTGAAGGTATTAGGACTCATGGCGGCTACCATTACACTCCTCCCCTTAGCTCGTTTTCACATGCGGATCCTCCAGTGGATGCTGTTTTCTCAATGGTCCTTCCAACAGCTCCCGATGTCTCACATCATTCTGCTAACCCAGTCATGCAAGAATCACCTGTCTTGGTGGATGACATCACCTCAAGTTCTTCAGGGCAGACCCTTCATTCCCCCCCCCCAATCGCCACGGTGACAACGGACGTCTCCCTGATCAGGTGGGGCATTATCAGGGCAGGACAGTCCAGGGCACGTGGTAATCGTTCGAGTGCCACTTGCACATAAATGTCTTAGAGATGAGAGCAGTGCTTTTAGCGTTGCAAGCCCTTCAGAACTCTCTCCCCACAGGGACTATTGCAATTCAGACGGACAACATGTCCGTAGTGTGGTACATCAACAAACAGGGCGGAACCAAGTCCTATCCCTTATGTTGAGAGACACTCAGACTTTGGCAGTGGGCGATTTCTTCTCGGCGGTTTCTGATAGCAACGCACATTCCCGGGAAGTCCAACATGATTGCGGACAAATTGAGCAGGGCTATTCTCATGCCTCACGAGTGGTCTCTAAAAAAATCAGTGCTGGAAGAAATCTTTCGAAGATGGGGCCGGCCTTGCTGCGATCTTTTTGCTACTCCTCAAAACAGCAAGTGTCACGATTTCTTCACCCTCTTCCCTCTACCAGGCCAACACACCAGAGACGCTCTAGTCCACAATTGGCCCCGGGGACTTCTGTATGCTTTCCCCCCTTTTCCACTGATCTCTCAATTTAGAAAGCTATCGCCTCGAGAGTCACTATGATCCTCATTGCCCCCTTACTGGCCTCGACAGATATGGTTTCCATTCCTGCATCATTACCTCTTGGAGCAGCCTTGGCATCTGGACCCAGTGCCAGATCTTTTGACCCACCAGTCGGGCTAGCTGCACCACTCCCTCCAATCTCTCAACCTCACAGCATGGTTTCTCCGATTCCTACCCTAGCCAGGCTTCCCTTAATTTCTCATTCGGTCCGTAACATCCTGATAGCCTCTCACAAGTCTTCTACCAGAAGGATTTACAATAGTAAGTGGAAACGTTTTTCCTTCTGGGCAGCATCAAAAAATATAGACCCCTTCACTGCACCTATCCAGTCTATCCTAGACTTCCTGGCAGAGCTCTTTCATTTAGGCTCTTCCTCATCTACCATTAGAGTACAACTAGCTGCTATATCTAACTTTCATGTAGGTGTCTCGGACTCCAGTGTCATGTCCCATAAACTCTGCAAAGCCTTTCTAAGAGGTGTCTTTTTGCTCAAGCCCCCAATCAAAGATCCCCCCACCTCAGTGGGACTTGAATTTGGTCCTAGCGTCCTTGATTCTCCCCCCCTTCGAACCTGCGGCTTCATGCCCTCTTAAGTTGCTCTCATGGAAAACACTTTTTCTAGTAGCCATAACATCAGCTAGAAGGGTATCTGAACTTCATGCTCTTTGCAGTCATCCTCCTTACTTAGTTTTTCATAAAGACAGGGTTTCCCTCCGGACTAATCCGTCCTTCTTGCCTAAGGTTTCTTCTGAGGCAAATCTAAACCAGACTATCGATCTCCCTGTCTTCCTCCCTGATTATTCCAACAGGTTGGAACAAAAGTTACATTTTCTAGATGTTCATCGCCAACTTCGATGTTATTTAGACAGGACTAAACAGTTCAGGAAATCTGACCAGCTCTTCTTGTCTTATGCGGAAGGGAAATTGGGCCTTCCAGTTTCTAAAGTGTCCCTTTCAAGATGGCTTACCTCTATAATTACCTTCATCTATGAAATCAGACATCAAAAACTGCCTTCAAGACCTAGAGCTCATTCAACCAGGGCATTAGCTACATCTGTAGCTTTTCAGGACAGGCTACCAATAGATTCCATTTGTGCAGCAGCCACATGGGCTTCTCCTCATACCTTTATCTCGCATTACAAATTGGATATGGCCTCCAGAAACCATGCCAACTTTGGTTCCACTGTTCTCAAGAGACTGTTCCGATAAGCCACCCGGGGTAAGGTGCTAGGGACGCGGTCCCATCCAGCAAGAATGAAGGCGAGATTGACAACTTAACATTGAGAAGTTAGTACCTACCATAACGTTCCATGTTAGTTGTCTTCTTTTCGCCTTCTTTCTTGCGTCCCACCCTCCTTTCCCCCCAGCCTGGACAAACCGATAGGAATTTTTGGGAAATTCCATTGGGGCTTCCTTCCCACATGTTCTACCACCTCTCTTCTCCCTTTTATGTTTGTGGTAGCTTACATACAGGTTTATTTAGAGGTGGGTTCCTTTTCTCCTCCATACTATGGAGACTAGAACTGCTTGGTTTTAGCTATCAAACGAGATCTGAGTAGTTACCGCCTAGCATTGTGGGATATAGGGGAGCCTCGAGCTGGTGGAATTAGCTCTCGAGCTTTAGTATTGGCCGAGTCCCCATCCAGCAAGAAAGAAGGCGAGAAGAAGACAACTAACACGGAACGTTATGGTAGGCACATAACTTCTCATTTCTTGTTATTCCCACCATGGTAAAACATTTCCAGGCAAGATTAAAGTGCATTCTAATAGATCCTTGTTTTCTTTATTGACTTATTATTATGTACGTATATTTTATTTTTATTTTGTTTTTATTTACCAGGTTTGACTGATGGGGTTTAGTCAAAAGCCTCTTTTCAGCAAAGGCTTGGGGAGAAAAGCTCCAACATATTACAAACATTTTTAAAACAGGCATTCAGTAATATGCAAGGACAAACATAATGCATTAACTATTACACACACATTTGCTAGTCATATTACATTCATGTGAAGTAAAAGCAACTATTACAGTATAAAAGGTATTTATGCATTAGTAGATATTGAGCATTTGAAGATGTGTTTATGTGGTCTTGTCAAATAGATCATTTGAAAAGTACATGGTCCAATGTACATACATTTGCAAAATATTACCTACTGGATTTTTTCCAAGTCCAGAATTGGTTTTGCCAAGACCATTCTCTAGGGGATCCTGGACTCTTATTTTTCCTTCTCCTAGGCTGTACAGACTTTGGTAATCAACCTATGTATCCAAAAGGCCACAGCTGCAATGAGAATGATGAACACAGTACAGTTGTGTAAGTTGCACTTTGGTAACAGTTGATGTTCACATTCCTCACTGTTGCAGTAGCCACACTCACCCACTCATACAGTTAGGGTTGACACCTCTCCGTTTTTTTTCTGGACTATCCGGAAATCAAATCGATTCTTCAGTAGTGTGGAAAACACTGTACAAACTCCGGTATTCTGTCTCAAAAAAGGGAAACCGACTATCAGAATTTCTCAAATCAGCTGATTTAATATGCCTTTTTACAGAAAAGCATAGTAAATCGAGGGAAATAGGGCATCAGGAATGGAAAAAGACGGCGTTCCCATTGGCTGACATCATAGTGATGTCACAAAATGGGTGGAACATGGATAGGAGAGGGGGGTGGGAATGGACAGGATTACTGGTGATGCGAGGGTTGTGGCCTTACTCCGGTTTTAGCCACAATGAAAGGTGGCAACCCTATATACAGTTAGTTGTTAAAATATGAAGTTGTTTGTTACTGTGTATATTTTTTTAGATGTTCAGGATGAGTACACTGTTCTCTCTTTATGGGCAGGAAGATCCTGACGTTTTCTTCACTCAGACTGCTGATTTCCTTGTAGAGCTTTCCAGTCAGAAGTCCAAGTGAAGGTGTGGGAGGGTGCCAGCGCTTTGAGGAGCTGGCTGGCTGTTGTGCCCTAGGTAGGACCAGTGTTGCCAGACATCCCTATTTGAGCAGAACTGTCCTGAGATCAGCAGCCCATTCCCGAGTTCCGCATTGCCTGTTAAAATCCTGGTGAAACAGCCTCCCGCTTTGTGATTTTTGATTGGCTCGTATATTGGCATACAGGCCAATCATAAATCGCAAAATGGAGTTACTTCTGTTTAATGCGGATGTGCCTACCATTCTGCATGAAAGACCTTTTGTCTTCACTTAGCGTGAAAGACCTTTATTTATTTATTTATTTATTTTTTTGGTCCCTTGGTCCCTACCAGTGGCGGCTGGTGACTTCAAATTAAAGGGGGGGCTGCAGGAGACAGTTGAATGGGTGTGACCAATAGGAAGGGGTGTGGCCAAATAGAAAGGGGTGGAGCTATGCTCAAAACCACAACAACTGGAACTTTAAATATGCTGCCCTGGGTGCCAAACAGTCATTACAAGAGTCCAATCAAGACAAAATGAAGTGTAGAAGAAAAAAATATTTCAATGCATTGGCTACATGACAACTTACTTAATATCTAGATGGAAACACAGGTTGTGAGGCATGAAAAAATAACTTTTTAAATACATTACTGGGATGCCAGTCAAAATAAAGTATAAAAAAAAACAAGCAGCCAATAAAATGCATTTTCTAAATACACAAAATCAACTGTATAAAAATATGACAGAAAACCAGAACATTCTGCAAATTAAAGGACAGATTAAAAGCCATGACTGTACTTGTGTCTACCTTGGATACTCTAAGTGCTCCTTGCCTGGACACATCTAAAGTCACTACATGGGGGAGTGGGGTACAACAATTATGTCACAATTTGAAAAGTGCCTGGCTGATGGCGATGGCCCTGACACATTTCATATACTCTCAACCTCAGAGCAAGAAATCTGGATAAAGCCATAAATAAAAGTAGGACAAAGGCCCAAAAATACAGACAATTTTTAAATGCTGCTCGTACAAACTTAGAAAGTTCAGTAGGTCTTGCATCAGTATGAATTTTCTGTAGGGTATGAATCTGAAACTCAAAACACCTGTCATTCAGTGAACCTCAGAATGTTGCAGAAATGCTCATCACTGTTGCTTAGTTTCCAACTTGTAAAATAGCACCGGCTTTATGCAAAGAAAAAGTCTGAGCAGCTTTCCAGCAGATCTTTATATAATTAAAAAAATAAATAAAAGGTGTCTTGCTTAAACATAAGCTTGACTGACTAAGTGAATGCATTAATTATCACTACAGTTTGCTAGAGATTGCCATGGTGGCCATCTAACTTCTCATGCCTTCTCCTTTGGTGTTCAGACTGAAACACTGACACTTACGGCAGTCCTTTATGTCAAGTGCTCCTTCTGTGCATTAAAGACAGAGCCAGTGCAGGTCCTAGTTGGTGACCTGGCAATCATATGTATAACTAAAAGGCCATGTCTTCAAAAATGCTTGAGACAGGAATTCTCAATACTTTTTGGGCATTTCACAGCAGAAGTTTTCAGCAGTTAAAAATACTGGTTGTGTGTGCACAAAAAAAAAAGGGATGAAAATCACTAGGGTGAGCATAAAACTGTAAAGTAATTCAGCTTGGGAAGGAAAAAAAATATGGAATGGTTATATAGTTTTGATTAAAAATAAACATATATCAAAAGTAAAAATTAATCAGAGGTTGTCATAAAAGTTGACCTAAAGGAAAAAACAAGCAATTTCATAAATCAATATTGAAGGCTGTGTGGAAACTAGAGAGGCAGATGCCTGTTGAAATCCTAACGACTGCAGACCATAGATTCAATACTCAGAACAGTGGCACCGACAGTGTGCCTGAAGGAGAATTCAATATAAGGTTGTGGTTGAGGCATCTCAGTGTATCCCCCTACTTTGACAGACTCAGTTGCAACTTATAACCCATAGTTATCAAAAATCACATTAGCAGGCCTCCAAACTCTAATAGGGAGACTTTACAGGTTGGTTCAGTAGAAAACAGTTCTCCCTCTGGATAAAACTTGAAAGAAATCAGCTAGAGGTTAAAGCATGCAGTCTAGGTTTACAAATTCTTACCCATGTGTAGCCACCTCTAGTGCAGCGTTAGTCATAGAAATTGCTGATGGATGCAATTTGTATATAGTTTTGAAATACAAGCCACAGGAGATTCAGTATTATAATGTATACAGCTGATAATTTTAACAAAACAGCAACACTCTCATATGAGGACAGAGGCAATGATACATGAGAAATGTCGCATCTAAGCCTGGAAGTACTGCTACATGTGTTACGGTTACCCCTACCTCATTTACACTGTGACGTGAATGAATAGCTGAAGATTCCTATATATTCCATTAGTAGTACTGAATAATGTAGTGGTTGTACCTTTTTAAATATGTTAAAAAATTAAAGAAAACTCTTTCAGAGAAATTTGTCAGGCTGCTAAACTCAAACATTAAATAGCACTTGCTTGCTTGCTTCCCTTTACTAAATCCCCAGCCAGCAACAAGCATTGCAAAGCTATTACTGCTGTGGTAGCTATTTAAAATGGGAATCTCCAATCATTTAAAAAGAAATCAATATTCTTTACTGTTCTTTGTTCTGGAAGACTAAAACAGTTGCTTTCATATTTGTACTACAGTTAAGTTGACATTGCTGGCCTTGACCTAAATTTGCACGTGAAACCTAGAGCAGCACAGCACAGACCAAGGAAATCATTGACTGACCTGTCTGCAGTTATTCGTTGTGCACAAGGCACTGAATGATTCCAGCCATCATTCGAACTTTTATAATTGACAGCATCAGAGTAGAGAGAGTAAGTAAGCTGTGAAGAACTGAAACTATTCAAGCTGCTCATGGTTGTATATGCAGGACTGCTGCTTCTGTTCTCTCTCTTTTCACCTTTAGCTTCTTTTGACTTACAGGACATTCTATATATTCCTTTCTGTCTGTACTAACTTTTTAAATGAAGTTGTATATATGTTGTATAACTAATACAAAAAATCTTGTATGTAGTGATTAAGTGTATTACTTTCTTTCTTCATAAACTAGAATATGCACCACAGTTTTCTTCCTGTACAACTTCACTATACCAGCAAAATGCAAACAACCATAAATATTATATGTAGACTTATTAACCTTTATCTACAGGAAGACCATCATGGCATTTCTTTACAGAAAGCCAACTGACTTCCAATCACAGCATGACCCATCCCTTAGAAGCAGACTGCCAGTCTATTCCTCTCTGCCATAAGTCAAAACAGTGGGTCTCATCTGTTTGGGCTCACCTCTGGAAAAAAATTCTTCAGCAAAATTATCTCAGCAAAGTAAAACCGCCTAGATGCTGAACAGAGACACAACATAATACTTATTCTCCTTTCAGGAGAAGTCTAATAGATCACATAAAACCCTGTTATAATTGTACCTGCTTTATATATAAAATGTAATTTCTACTTCATTATAATTTCTGCCCTAGTAGTTGCTTAAACCTAGCTGTCATCTTTTAAATAACTTTTTAAGCAAATGATCCTCTAATCTAATTGAAATAAATAATACATTGACACAATTCAAAACATGACTAGAATGCTAAAATTCAAAAAAATGTTGCTGTTTCAGAACTATGGCTATAAAAGAGACCTTGGATTTCTTAACATGTTTCTAAAAAATTGCACATTCCATGACAACAGGTCTTGTAAAAGATATGGGGTGGGAGCACTGATATTCTGCAAAACTAACTGTAACCTACATACTATATGCTACTCTAATAGAAACAGTAATAATACAAATGAGCCACTTCCAAAATGGACTCTCATGCAGTTACTTGTAGGGCAGTATACACAAACTGGTATTGCTGCTGCTGCTGTCTATAATCTTTAACCCACAACACTACTCATTATGGAAAAGACTTTGCAATAAAATATGGCTTATTTCAAGCAACCATATCTATATTTCCCTGCCGTTTAGCTTACCCTTAGCTTACCCTTCCTACTTACTTGGTATACTTCTGCACCTTCACTCTGTTATTCTTCTAACTTCTTTCTTCTTCTACTACTTCTTTCTTCAGTTCTTCTTCTGTCTGTTCTTCTTCAGCAAAATATAGGCCGCCCAAAAAAAAAAAAAATAAATAAACATCCAATGGCAAATTAACTTTAAATCCTTCCTGTGTGACCGACTCTGAATCAATCCACAACACAACTGACTTACTGTTTGATTCTCGCTCTTTTTCCAGCACATAAAGCCCGGGAAGAGAGCGACAACCAATCAGCAGCATTTAGCCCAGCAAGCACGTCATGACGTGCCTGCAGACGTCGCAGTCCGAGCCCCTTCCAATTCTATGCGGTTTGGAACCGCATAGACTTCTGGGCATCAGAATGATGCCTTCATTACTCCTCCGGGCTGCAATGAAAACAAAAAAAAAAAAGCTGTTTAAAACCGCTGCAGCCCGATGCGGTTAAAGTGCGCAATGCGCATGCGCATACTTCTGAGTCACGGACTCGAAGTTTGTTTAAAGTACAAAAAAAAGTTTTTTTTTTTTTTTTTACATTTTTTAAATCACTTAAACACTTTACTTTTTAGCTGAGGGGGCTGCAGTCCGGCAGTCCGATGCCACGAGCCGCCCCTGGTCCCTACCTGTCCCTTTAGAAATCTGGCAACCCTGAGTAGGACACAGCTAAAAGGCTATTGCAGCAGTGAGGAATTCAAAATGTTACTGTTATAGTAAATGCAACTTACACAGATGTACTTTCCCTGTTTTGTCCTAGAAGCTTATAACTGAGAAGAGACATTGAAAGAAAGCATATTGTTCAGAAGTACAAAAGACCCATACATTTCAGTATATGTATTGCCATAATTTGGATATGTGTTCAATAATCAGTCAATGCCCACCAACCCTTTACTGCTGTGGTAACCAAGTACGTAGAATCCATTTTCATACATGGTACAGATTTCAGACATTGTTGAAGGTCCTTCCTAAGCCTACGGTTGTCAAAAATTTCTTAATCTCTTCCCTAAGATATCATCTAGATATACTGGGACAAAACAGATGGTGTGTCAGACTTTTAATCAGTTTGGGATTATTAAAAAAGAAGGGACAATGGATATGTTTAATGCCAAAATTATCTATAGAAATCCAAATCTGAAGTTTATAATAGTAAAAGTTCTTTCATGTTCCTTTTAAAGCCATCGACATTTGACTAGTACTGCATTAACTTTCTGATAAGATGTCATATCCTTTGAGTGCAACTCCCCAAATGTTTTCCATTCAGAAACCAATAGGTTATGAAAACATTTAAAATTTATGAAGTTAGTTTTCACTAAATGCAGTTTGTGCAACTTGATAAACAGCTTAACTGTAGAATGTTCAAGGGATACTAGTCCTACTGGACTGGAAAATGCCTATGAAGTCTGTCAGAATATTTTGCTGTTAAAAGTAGATTCAAGTCATAAGCAGACTTGTGCATATCCAAGCAACAGAAACAAACACAGAAGCACTGTAAGCTTGTTCCACAGTGTTCTAAGTTAGAACACCTGGAACCAGATCTCTGCTTTGAATACTTGTGGATGTGGAAAGAACTGTGCAAATAGATCTGGAGTGATTTCTGTGCATTTCAGATCTTGGAAGCTTCAGTGTCAGAATCTTTAGAGATGTAATAGTTGTGGTAAGAAGTTAGATTTTTATTTTACTTTAGGAAGACTTTTTTTTTTTTTTTTGCAGTAGATGTCTTTTTTAGCAAATATATGTTAAGGAGCAGGGATTAAAAAGAACACTGGGATTTCCTGCATTGCAGTTTGAGACTATATTTGCATACAGGAGTTTAGAAACAGCAGAAGTCTGGTTACTTGCATAGATATTTGAATAAAATTTACTTGTGCTTTATGGCAGTGGTTATGTTCAGGTTGCTTGAAATGCTCCACTGTATAGCTGGTAAGTAGATAAAATTGATAAATGATTAGTGGCAGAAGCTGAGGAAATTGGTCCAGCTGGTAGCACATAAGAGAAAAAAAAATAAGCCTTTTGCTAATTGCAATAAATCATTTGAGTAACTAGAGTGAGTTTGGAAGGCAGTAACATTATTGTTTTTAAACTTAAAAAAGTTGCTGCAGAGACTCTCTCTCTCTTTCTCTATATATACATTTGTATATACACACACACAAGCGTATAGACCACATATGTACAAACATACATTCATTCACACTTATGCAAACTATATTCATATTCTGAGGGTTGAAAAGTTGCTTTATGGAATATGCATTTCAACAGCAAAGCGGCATGAGTTTTAGACACAAAGTAATAACCTGACAGCAGTTTTCTTTCTTAAGACGTGGATAATTCTGCTTTAAAAATATTAAAATATATATTTTATTAAGTACATGTGCAGGTCCACATGTTTAACTTCAGAACTATTGCAGAAGAGCAAAACCAATGGGGCTGTCCCATATCTGGCACTAAAAGGGTTTACAGAAGTGGTGCATGGAAAGCGAAACATCTAACAAGCAGTAAAACAGTAAAGCAGTGACTCTAACTAGACAGGGACTTTTATGTAGCAGTGGGAAAGCTAATGTTTTTACCCATATTATCTGTGCTGTATCTTTGAACCAATTCACACAGTTTTTCCAGTTTTCTTCCTAAAGTACAAGAATAGAGGGAATAACTGCTACAGAGTTTGGATATACAGTACATTGAAACTTGAAATATTATATGGAAAATAATTATTTGGAAAACAAAAAGGGTATCAGAAGGGCTTATCAGCTGCTTGTCTCCTTGAATGAGAAACATTGACTGCCTCTGTCTAAATATCTGCTTTTCTTTCTTTTTTATCCTGACTGGAGACTGGAGTCCTAATAGGAGCTGGCCACTCACAAGGGTTGCAGGGCTGCTTGAGTGGCTGCGTCACTTGCATAAACAAGTAATGTCCCAACACTAAATGTATTCCTTATTCGCTGTGGAAGCACTTATAGTGGCATGTGGGAGTAGGTTAAATCCCCTGATGGATGTTACTGTGACTGCTGTTTCATGAGGTTAGCAAGAATGTTCAGGGAGGGGACATACATTTAAAAATGTGTCTAGCTTCTTGTATTTCCTTTTTGTCATAGAACACAAATTAGGAAGAATATGTTAGTCACATTCTGAAAGGACAGTAGCTAATTTAGCTGCATACTTTAGAAATAAAGGTGCTCGCTATGTTCTAGACACCAGAACATAGACAGATGTACCTAAATTTACAAAACTGAGTAATCTGGATTTGTGGTGTAAAGGTAAAACAGGATACCTTTGGAAACTGCTTAGTAATTGGGCCAAAAGTTATTAATTGCTGTCCAAATGACTCTTTCAGCTGTGTGAAGTATTCATTTTAACATTAGATTTTAAACGTTTTGGGCCATTAATGGCCCCTGTCTTATCTCTCTGCAGTATTTGCATATGGATTGCAGTTCTTGACGGTGCACAGACCTTTTTATTTAACTTGGAAAATCTGTTTGCTTCTGTGTGCGGTTTTACATTGCCACATTCATTAGTGTATTTGTGGTGAGTTATTCACTGTATCACTAGTAAATTTTAAGTATTTATTAAACGCGTAAACCTGATAGACACAAGCACTTCAGAGTCACGTAACATGCATGTGTAGACTATGACAACTTAATCCAAAATTACAGGATAAAACGTGTTTGTAACTCATAGCCTTATCACATGTATGAAATTACCTGACATTAGTGCCAGTAATCTCACTAAGAAGTGAAATGATAACTGGTACTTTGCTTGTCATGCAGTTTTACCATCTCTCTCTCATTCTCTGTGAGTCCCATAAGAGTTTTTTTCCCCTCTCTCAGAACTCTTGTTTTTGCATGAATGCTAAACCAGAATGTCTAATGATCATTCTTTCCCATTGGCAGTTAAACTTGATCTTTGAAATTTCATGTGTAATACCATATATAAAATTTCCCTTCTTATTTGATTGTTTGGGTTATTTCCCTCTTATGTAGAGGGCAGTGCTGGCTCTGAATAACATTAACAAATGTATTGCTGCTGGGTGTAGCAGGGTCATAGCCGTCACTCATATTAACCTAACTGTGTCACCCTCATACCTCAGTCGGCTGATCCTCCCAGTGGAAGGGTTTGAAGAAACAAGCAGAAGTAATTGGATGCATACAGAGTGATGTGCCAAAAGACATGGGGATTGGTGCAGTCAGCAGCATTTTTGCTGTGTCACCTATATTGGGGTTGGGGAATGTTGTTTCCATGTGGGACTACAGCCAGTGGTGGTGGACTGCGGTTCATGCTCTGCTGTATGTATGTACAGAGCCCAGTCAGATCATCAATGGACAAAGCCACATCATGGAAACTAGTGGGAGATGAATGATTTAGTCACTGGAGAAGAAAGGGAGTTGATGGTGAGGATGGGAAGAGCTAAAAAGAAGAAGCGGTACAAAATGCTGTCATATTGTTTATAATTTGAAGTGATTTGGAATAAAAAAATATTTGTTCCACAACACTTAGTGGATTATTTTTATTAAAGATTTCTGTAAACATACAATTTTCTCTCTAGTACATCAGAGTATTGGTGACTGCAGGCTAATAGAGTAATTGCTGCACAAATTTAGTCATTTAGTTATCTGCCAGACTGATAAATTAACAGAATGGCAGACAACTAAATTCTTTACAGTTCTTTAATAAACTGTAATCCCCTGCTCTTTCATGTTTTTTGGGGGGAAGAGAAGCAACTGGGTCATTCCAACCAGTGACAGAAAGCTTAACTACTTTCTGTGACGCCAACAAAATACATCATTAAAGTAAGCCAAACTTCACCATTGACAGAATGGGACTGCAGACATTCGGTATTCAGTTGCTGCTACTGGCAGCACTTTTAAAAGTTAAATTTAAAGTGAAAGACATGAAATTAGTGTTAGATTTTACACTAACTACAGTAAATGAATGATCACAAGTACAATGATGCAATTATGAAAGTGATAAGACTTTTCCTAATTTCTCTTGTATGATCTTTAATCAGCAACTATTTTGATGTAGTTGACAATTTGCTCATAAGCTTTTGCACACTTCCAGGTGCTTTGCTTCTCAGAATCTGTCTGCAAACTTTGAAACAAGTCAGTTCATGGTTTTAAATACATGTCTGAAAAGAAGGTCTTTGTTTATTTACCAAGGTATATATATGTATCACATTAGTGTTCACTGTGTATAAAAAAAATTAACCACATGGATAGCTCAAAATTCCAGCATAGTTTTCTGTTTTTTTTTTTATATAATTCTTTGGTATATCCATTTTTAGTAGTCTGGGCAGTGCCAAGTACTTTTATTTGGTGCTGTAGTTATATCTTAACTGGTTTCCTCATCATTTTCATTTTTTTCATGCTTTGTGATTTTCTTCTCCTAGTAATCTCTCATTCTCAAAAAGATCATCTTTGTTTGTAGTCTCAGTCTCTCTCATGATTGATGCTGGTCTTTTATACTCTGTGCGTAGGACTCATTTACCCGTTTGCCATGCTGGAGGAAGTCTTTTTTTTTCTTACCTTTCTTTTTTCACTCTACATCTACTTTTCATTCTGACATAGACTAGAACTTCTTCCTGTATACCTTTTTACTTAACGCTTAATTTTCTCCTTCTGCCTTTCTGTAATGTCATATTAATATTCCCCCTTTATTCTTCAACTTCCTCTGAATGTCCTAGTCTTCTTAATACTAGCTACACACTGTCTCATATTCAAATTATATATCTTCATTTTTCAAGTTACCCATGCTTATCAGTAGGGATAAGCTGCTTTACTTAATCCTGTATCGCTGGATTTTGTTCTTTTTAAATTGGTGAAGCTTATCTATGTAGTGTAGCCCCACTACATTTCTGCATCTATTACAGCCACTTCAAGGCACTGGAATGGGTGTCTTTGAACTGCTTGAGAGACTGATGTATTTCTTTACAAAGCTATTTCTAAAGTTTCTGTCATTTTTTGACAAACTGCATATGCATGCATGCTATAGTATTACTAGAATTACACTATTGGAGAATATAATGCCTCATACTTCATTCTCTATTTTTGTCTACCTGCCATTTGTTAGTGGAGCTGTTGTCACAAGCCCAAAGATGTCATGTTGCAAGTCTGAGGTGTCTGATATATTCCTGGGCACTCTCTGTTTTCTTAGTTCCAAAACAGGCTTGCCATCCTTTATTTAAGGAACAGCAGAGAAGCAATACCAAACAAAGAGTCATTCTCCTTCTTATACAGTGCGACTACTCACATGACTTCAGGCAGTGAAAAGTAAAACTAACATGTTGGTTTTCTTTTAAAAGTTATCTGTATAAGAAAGTACATATTTATTCCTTTGCCTGTGATTCATAAACACTGTATGTTGTGTATGAGACTTGCACTCTGGGAAATGTACAGAAAAAGCCCAAATGCAGTTACTAAAAAAAGAAAAAAAAAGTACACCAGTGACTAAATCTGTCCGTGTTACAGCATGGGTTAGTCTTTAAGAGTCTATGCAAATGAGCATAAGAGAATGGAGATACAGTTCAAAGCCAGCAGTGCTGAATACCAAGGGGTATTACCTGATATGTAGCTGCAGTGCACTTGCAGTCATCTATCAGTAAACTTTATGGCCTGCAGCCAGGACTCAAGAAGGTGTGTCTCCTCTTCTACTGCCAGTAGAAAGCTTCCTAAATGTCAAAGCTGTGTGCCTAGGTAACATACTGTTTGTACTGACTCCACAGTAGTAATGCTAGGCATGTATGCTGGCATGCTGTACATCCTTCTGTGTCTATGATTTCTAGGTTGCTGGAATGCATATGAAATGACTGTGTGCACTGTGGGAATATAAAGTGGACTGAATATGTTCAGTATGTCATGTTGTTGTTGTGTCTTTCAGCTTTTCCCAATTAGGGGTCGCCACAGCAGAACTCCGGTCCGCTAATGATTGGCAGTAGATTTTTTACGTGCCGAGTTGCCAGCTCTGACTCACAACCTTCAACGAAGGTACGCCATTCATGCATGTCTCCACACGGAAGACGCTCTAGCTGAGATTCGAACAGGACAGCGTCTTACTGTGAGGCGGCAACGCTACCGCAGCACCACCACCGCAGTTATATGTTCAGTATGTTATACATTTCTCAAAGTAGTACAAAGTGTTTTGGTACCGATTTTTAAGAATAAGGGTGATGTGCAGAGCTGTAGTAACTACAGGGGAATTAAAATGATCAGTCACAGCATGAAGTTATGGGAAAGAGTAGTGGAAGCTAGGTTAAGAAGGGAGGTGATGATTAGTGATCAGCAGTATGGTTTCATTCCAGGAAAGAGCACTACAGATGCAATGTTTGCTCTGAGGGTGTTGATGGAGACGTACCGAGAAGGTCAGAAGGAGTTGCATTGTGTCTTTGTGGATTTAGAGAAAGCATATGCTAGGCTGCCTAGAGAGGAGTTGTGGTATTGTATGAGGAAGTCAGGAGTGTCAGAGAAGTACGTAAGAGTGGTGCAGGATATGTACAAGGGTAGTGTGACAGCGGTGAGGTCTACGGTGGGACTGACGGATGCATTTAAGGTAGAGGTGGGATTACATCAAAGATCAGCTCTGAGCCCTTTCTTATTTGCAGTGATGATGGACAGGTTGACAGACGAGATCAGACAGGAGTCCCCGTGGACTATGATGTTTGCAGATGACATTGTGATCTGTAGTGAGAGTAGGGAACAGGTGGAGGAGACCCTGGAGAGGTGGAGATATGCTCTAGAGAGAAGAGGAATGAAGGTCAGCAGGACTAAGGCAGAATATATGTGTGTGAATGAGAGAGAGGATAGAGGAATGGTGAGGATGCTGGGAGTAGAGGTGGCGAAGGTGGATGAGTTTAAGTACTGTGGAATCAACAGTTTAGAGTAATGGCGAGTGTGGAAGAGAAGTGAAGAAGAGAGTACAGGCAGGATGGAGTGGGTGGAGAAGAGTGTCAGGAGTGATTTGTGACAGACGTATATCAGTAAGAGTGAAAGGGAAGGTCTACAAGAGAGTAGTGAGACCAGCTATGTTATATGGGTTGGAGACAGTGGCATTGACAAGAAGGCAGGAGTCAGAGCTTGACGTGGCAGAGTTGAAGATGTTAAGATTTGCACTGGGTGTGACGAGGATGGACAGGACTGGGAATAAGTATATTAGAGGGTCAGCCCAGGTTGGAAGGTTTGGAGACAAAGCCAGAGAGGCAAGATTACGTTGGTTTGGACATGTGCTGAGGAGGGATGCAGAGTATATTGGGAAAAAGATACTAAGGATGAAGCTGCCAGGTAACAGGAAAAGAGGGAGGCCTAAGATAAGGTTTATGGATGTGTTGAGAAAGGACATGCAGGTAGTTGGTGTGACAGAGCAAGATGCAGAAGACAGGAAGAAATAGAAACAGTTGATCTGCTGTGGCGACCCCTAACGGGAGCAGCTGAAAGAAGAAGAAGAAGTACATAATTTTTTCTACTGTCATGATTTTGATTCAGTTTATAAGTCATATGCAAGTCAGTGTTACATAATAGGTGGATAAAATGTCCACCTTGTATACATGGCAGACAGCATACTCATCAGTCCCGTTTTACACATTTTTGCATGGGTCAGGTGTTGCCACTTCTTTCAATTCAGAGTCACTCTCCTACTTTTTGTCAGTCATGCCCGCTGATCTCAAGTCTTCTCTCAGGCAAACCTGTAACGTCGTGGTCTGGGCCTAGGCAAGGAATACAATCCTTCTCTTGGATGGATGTCCTTGTGTCTTCTTGCCTTCTTTTCTTACCCTAATTTGTTTTACCAAATTAATTTCTGCTTTTCAGAAAATTTCAGCAAACCCATGTAATCTGTTCTCCTTGACCGTCTCATTAATTTGGGTTAATTTTAGCTGTGGGGTTGGTGTAATGGTTAAGGTGTTTACTTTGCAGACATGAGTTGCAGAGTTTCATTGTCAAAGGGAATAATTAACTAAGCTTAAAATGCACTGCATGGGCAGTTAGTTTAGTATGAACTTATGAACTTTCTGATGTTCATCGTGTTACCCTGCTGCAGTCATCACACTTGGGTTATCCTGCCGTCAGGCGGTCCCGCAGTCGGCCCGAATTCCAAAGTCTTGGTCCGGCGTCGGTTACTGTCGCTTCTTCCCTGACGTCAGTGCGCCAGCGGTATATAAGAGGCAAACAACGCCATTTTCTTCAGTCTTTCTTGCCATACGGTGCCCGAAGCAGAAGCAGTTCGCAAGTGCCGGTTGGCCGACACCTGAGATTTTCGATTTGAATTTCACTCCGAAGTCTTCAATAAAGCTAAGTACCCCGTTGGGAAACCTTTTCTTGCCACTGTCCGATGTCAGAAAAGTTAACAATTGCATTTCTTGTGGGAAGCAAATACCTCATAAGGACTTCCATTCCTATTGTATTCCTTGCCTAGGCCCAGACCACGACGTCACAGGTTGTCGGTTTTGCGCTAGGTTTAATAAACTCACTATCAAACGCCGTTTTGACTTCGCACAGCATTACTTTGGTAGGAAATTTAATTATATCATGCCGTCGGAGCAGCCGACGACCGCAATTCATAAAAAACGCAAGGATAAGGACAGGCAGCCTAGGAATAAGCCAGACCCCGAGGCCTCAGCTGGGCTTGTCGCCGGTTCTCCGGTTTTCAGTGAAGCACCTACGCAGCCCCTGACAGCTGCCGACTCCCAAGCGGAGTCTACTAGGCCGACGCAGCCATCTACCGACACCGGAGCAGAATTAGACACCGGTGCAGAGGAAACAACTTTGGTTGCAGAAGGTGTCTTCAGACCGACTACACTCACCATTAAATCTTATGCTAAACTTAAAACTCCTTTAAAACCTAAGAAAACTGTTCATCAGTCTACAGGTCAAGGCCCCATGCCTAAGAAACAGATGCCTAAGATGGCTGAAGATTTAATTACCCTTATCAGGGGTTCCCATCCCCCTCCTGATAAAAGACCAAGACAAGAGGAGGATTACGCATCCTCTGACCAGGTTTCTGTCTCCTCAGATTCTTCTGAGGAACAGGATTACACTTTTCCACCTTATGAGGATTCTGATGCTGAAGACTGTATTCCCTCAGCATCTCCCCCTGAAGACTACTCCTTTGGGGAAACATTACATACCATGAGGGAACATTTCCACTAGGAAGGCCAGGATTACTCAGATTCTAAGAAAAGGCTCCGAGAGTTCCTTTTATTACCCCAGCACAGACCTCTTGCTATCCCTCCTGTTTTAGATATTGTGGATGATGTCTACTTGGAGTCTAGTTTAACTCCAGACTCTCTACCTCCTGCTCCAGCCAAACCAGACAGATACTACAGAGTACCTGACTCACACAAATTCCTTTATAAAAGCCCTGTAGCTGACCCAGAAACCATATCCCAGGGTCCTAAGGGAGCAAAAGCTTCTATGGCTAAAAATCCTGTGCTCTCTGAAAGAGATTCCAGAGCCATAGATAGATGGGGAATGAAAATATGCACCTCTGCAACTCTGGCTATGAGAGCATTAAATTGCCAGTTTCACATGTTGAAATATCAACAATTCCTGATGTCTCAGTTTAAACAAAAAATGAGCACACATTCAGAACAGCCTGAATTCAAGGAAATGCAGGATCTGTTGCATGCAGCTGAGCATGTGGGCAAGCATACTTTACAATGCGGATTTGATTCACTGGAAGCTTCCTGTAGAGCAGCTGTTACTGGCTCTGTCATTCGTAGACATGCTTGGTTAAAAGAGCAAACCCTCCCTGACCATGTTAAAGCAAAATTACTAGATGCACCTTTACAACAGGATGTATTATTTGGTGTCAAAGCAGAAGAGGTTTTAAAGAAAATGGAAGATAAGGCTAAGTCTATGCAAAAGGTCAAGGATTTCTTGCAGGTACAACCCCTCGCTTCAGCAGAAATTGGCCAACAAAAAATTTGTCCTTTCCAGCTTCAGACAGATCACAGAGGGGCAAATACAGCCGCCCAAGGGGCAGAGGTCAGTCACAGGGCCCTTACAAACCTCACCAATGGGGTTCTGCTACCCAGAAAGGAGGAGAAGACAGGCCCCAAGCTAGCAGAAGGCAGACACAATGACTCTATCCTCAAACTACCAAGCAAATCTCTCCTGGCAACACCCTTGGGAGGAAAACTAGCATTTTTTGAAGACAACTGGCACATCATCACAAAAGACAATTGGGTTCCAAACATTGTCTCTCAAGGATACAGATTCCACTTTCATACCTTACCAAGGATCAAAGGAATGCCAAACCTGCCACCAAATCAATGGGCAGAGGCACAAAAACAAATGACAGCTCTCATGAACATGAGAGCCATTCAACAGGTACCTACACAGGAGCAAGGACAAGGATTTTACTCGACACTTCCTAGTTCCAAGAAAGGACAAAGCATGGAGACCCATTCTAGATCTTTCAATTCTGAACACCTATCTGCAAGTACCAAAGTTCAAGATGCTAACACTACAGCAGCTTCTTCCCATGCTGGGCAAGAATGCTTAGCTAGTCACTTCGGACCTCAAGGAGGCATACCTGCATGTCCCTATCAGACAAAATTGCAGAAGATACCTCCGCTTCATTGCAGGTTCAACGCATTATCAATTCTCTGCACTGCCCTTTGGCTTATCTACTGCGCCCAGGGTCTTCACAAAATGCCTGGCACCAGTAATTGCATACTGCAGACAAAGAGGAATTCAAATATACCCATACCTGGACGACTGTCTTATTCAAGCAGAAAGCAAGGACATTCTTTTACAGCATCTGGCATTTGTCAAACACCTTCTAAGTTGCCTAGGGTACACAGTAAACGAAAAGAAATCAAAACTAGTGCCCTCACAAACCATAATATTCCTGGGTGCCAGCTTGAATATAACGGCCCAGATGGCTTATGTCATGCCAGACAAATAACGACAGCTGTTTCAATATTTCAAAATAATGGCAACAAAGACCCAACTCCATAGCATCTTGCATACTACTAATACCATTTGCAAAACTGCATATGAGGAAATTACAATGGTACCTGAAAAGTGTATGGACTCAGCACAGCCACAGCATGGAAACAATGATTCCACTCATTCCCTGCCTTCAACAGGAGTTTCTATGGTGGGCACAGGCATGTCACCTCAACAAGGGTCAGCCTTTCACCTTACCCACAGCCAGGCAAACTATGACAACAGATGCATTGGACTGTGCCTGGGGAGCACACATGGCAGAACAGTGCATTCAGGGCAAATGGACTACAGATCAGAGACACCTGCATATCAGTCAAAAAGAAATGCTAGCAGTGCAGAATGCCCTAACAGCTTTCAAGGACGTTCTACACCCAGGACAACTACTAATAAGGACGGACAACACCACAGTTATGTGGTACATAAACAAGCAAGGGGGCACACATTCCTACCCTCTATGCAGGCAAGCAGTGACCTTGTGGAACACTGCACTGTCTTACCAGGTTCAATTACAAGCACAATTCCTGCCAGGAAAGAAAAACACATTGGCAGACGACCTAAGCAGAAACATCATGGATCCACACGAATGGAAACTAGATCCACAAGTATTTGCAATGATAGCTCAAAAATGGGGACACCCAGACATAGATCTGTTTGCAAGCCCCCACAACCACCAACTTCAAAAATGTTGCACAAGGACCTTCCATCCACTAGCTTGGAAAGTGGACGCCCTCTCATTCAGTTGGAAAACATTAACAGATTATGCCTTCCCTCCACTGCCTCTTCTAGCAAAGGTACTGCTGAAAGTCAGATTAGAGAGGCCACAAATGATTCTCGTTGTACCAGACTGGCCACGCCAACATTGGTATCCAATTTTAAGGAACCAGGGCCCACCATGGATTTTGCCACAAATTCCTCACCTGCTCACCCAATGAGACAATCTGATTCTACACAGCCAGCTCAAGACTTTAAACCTGGCTGCATGGCAAATTACCTAAGCAACCAGCCAACACCTTTATCCAAAGCTGTTATGGATGTCATTCTGGAGGCCAGGAGGCCCAGCACCAGGAAAGCCTATTCAGACAAATGGAAAAGATTCTGTGCCTGGAACCAGGCTAAAGGCCTAACTGGAGCCGGACATTCCTCAGATTCTACAATATTTAACTGAGATATTACACAAAGGGCTTTCCTTTTCATCTATTAAGATCCACACCTCAGCAATTTCAGCTCATTACAGCACGGATCTTCCTTTATTTTCACATCCACTCCTAAGACAGTACCTCAAAGGGGCTAAGAACTTAAGACCGCCAAGGAGAGCTCCAACACCTACTTGGGATCTCAACTTTGTCCTGGAAAAGCTTACACTGCCGCCATTTGAACCAGCTTTTTCAACTGATTTAAAATTTCTTTCATGGAAAACTGCCCTACTACTAGCAATAACTTCAGCTAGAAGAGTCTCAGAGCTACAGGCACTAATGACAGTGGAACCTTTCCTCATTTTTCATCAAGACAGAGTTTCTCTATGAACTAATCCTTCCTTTATGCCAAAGGTGGTATCCAGTGTGGCCTAAACCAAACCTTTCACTTGCCCACCTTCTTCTCAAATCCCCAGAACAAAGGAGAAAGACTCCTGCACTCTTTATACATTCACAGGCAATTACGTTACTACTTGGATAAAACTAAGGCTTTCAGAAAAACTGGCCAGCTCTTTGTAGCCTATGCTACAGGATCACAAGGAAAAGCTATCTCAAAAGAGACCATTTCTAAATGGATAGGACATTGTATACGTTTCTGCTACACACATCATGGGAAACCAGTACCTGCTAACATTAGGTCCCACTCTACCAGGGCTACAGCTACATCAGCAGCCTTTCTCAGGGGAGTGCCAACCAAGGATATTCTGGAAGCTGCTACTTGGAGTTCAGTGCACACCTTCACCAAACACTATCACTTACCTCTTTACTCTAAGACTAGAGCTGGTTTTGCCACTGCAGTTTTGCAGGGCCTACTAGCTTCTTCTAACCCTGTTTGACTCTACCTCCCCTCCTTAGCTTTGGGATTCAACCCAAGTGTGATGACTGCAGCAGGGTAACACGATGAACATAGTACAGTTTTGTACCTACCATAAATGTAGATGTTCGAGTGTTCACCCTGCTGCAGTCCAGGATGTCCTTCAAGGATGCATCTGTAGTCATAACATATGGGTTGTCCTGTCTCAGGCAGCCCTTCGGTCAGCCGGATTCCAAAGTCTGGGTCTGGCCTCGGCTGATGTCGCACTTTCCCCGACGTCAGAGCGTCCGGGGTATAAAAGCATCAGCCGACGCCATTTTCCTCAGTCTTTCTTGCCGCGCGGTGCCCGAAGCAGAAGCTGTTCGCAAGTGCCGGTCGGTCAGATCCAGTGAATTCAGCTACCGAAGACTTCGAAAAAAGCTAAGTACCCTGTTGGGGACTCTTTCTTGCCTCAGCCGATGTCAGACAAAGTAAATAATTGTTTAACTTGTGGGAAACAAATACCTCATAAGGATTTCCATTCTTACTGCCTTCCTTGCTTAGGCCCAGACCACGACGTATCGACCTGTTTAGCCTGTGCTTCCTCCAACCGACGAACTCTTAGACGTCGGTCGGAGTTTGCAGAGGAATTTTTTGGAGCCGCTTTTGCTTATAAAATGCCGTTGGAGACTCCGACTTCGCATATGGTGAAAAACGCAAGGAAAAGGACCGACACTCGTGGCCCGCAGTTTCGGCTGAAACCACGGCTAGGCCTACAGTGAGTGTCTCGGTTTCGGCCGAAACCGAGTCCTCGGAGATTCCTTCTTCCGAAACCATACATCCGACCACCGAGGTCCGGGAGGCCCCGGCTGAGTCGGCTACAGAACTTCCTACCGAAACCAGTGTTCAGGAAATGTCCGACACCAAACCTTTGGACATTTTTACTCCTGCACGTGGGGCAGCTAGGCCCCCTGCTTCCATGTCCATTAAGGCTTTTTCAAGGGCTAAAGCTGCCAAACTTTCTAAAGCTTTGCCTACCAAAACTACCTCCCAGAGGCCTTCCTCTAGTTCTCAGATCCTCAGCCTTGCTGAGGACCTTATTTCCTTAATTAGGGGTTCACAACCTCACCCAGACAGGGCCTCTCACCCTCCTCCAGACAAAAGGCCCAGGACTGACCCCTCTGACCCACACTCTTCAGATGATTCCACGGATGGGTCCGAGTTGTCAGACCACCAGGAAGGGGCTTACTCGCCTTATGAGGATTCAGATGCTGAGGAGTCTATCTCTTCGGCCTCCCCTCCTGAAGAGTTTTCCTTTGGTGAGACTCTACACTCCATGAGAGAGCATTTTCAATGGCAAGGTCAGGATTTCTCTGATTCTAGAAAAAGATTAAGGACCTTTTTGCATTTGCCTCAACATAGGCCCTTAGCTATACCTCCTGTTCTGAATGTAATTGATGATGTGTACAATGATGTCAGTACAGCCCCAGATACTCTTCCTCCGGCCCCTGCCAAACCTGACAGATACTATAGGGTCCCGGATTCTCATTTCCATCTGTATAAAGCACATTCTGCAGACCCAGAAACTATTTCTCAGGGCCGTAAAGGGGTTGCGGCCGTTACTGCCAAAAATCCTCTACCCTCTGAAAGAGAGTCTAGAGCTTTAGAGAGATTCATAGGTTCATAGGTTCATACTAGGCTATCTGCCCTAGGGCATTTATAAGCCTAGCCAGAGTGTGTGTGGCTTTTACCACCCCTTAGGATGAGAATACTATACCCATTAGTTTGCTGTGCCTCTGTCCAGCAGTGATACAGAGATGATTCCCGGGTAAACCTACGATCTCCCATCCACTCGTCAAGATTTCTCTTGAACAGAGTCAGTGAGGGGCTCTGCCTCACATGGACTGGGATTCTGTTCCATAGTGTAGGGAGTCTCTGGGTGATGAATCTGTCCCTCCAGCACGTCCTATTTATATCCGTGTTGAGGTTTAAGTCCCTTGCTCCCATGGCTCTGGTGGATTTGGATTTTTTGAGATGGAGCATGTCCATTAATTCCGGGTTGGACATGGCCTTGTATGTCAGGCACAGATCACCTCTGAGCAGACGGTATGCGACTGAATAGAGCTGGAGTTTCTTCAGTCGGGCATCGTATGACATATGTTTGAGCCCCTTTATCCTTTTGGTGAGGAACATTTGGGGTCTTTCCAACTGCTGCAGGTGTCGGGTAAGGTACATTCCGAATGGGGCGTTGTACTCAATCATTGGTCTGATAAGTGAAGAGTACAGGGTACAATGACCTCTCCTGATCTGGATGTGAATCCCTTCATGATCAGGTGGGCAATGTAGAAGGTCTTCCTAACCACTTTGGCAATGTGAGTGTCAAAAGAGAGGTTACTGTCAACTTGGGTCCCCAGGTCCCTGATAACTTCTTCCGTGTTTAATGGATTACCACCTATGTGGTAATTAGGGGTTACCTTGTTTTTCCCAAAGGGTATGACTATACATTTTTGGCATTTAGCTTAAGGCCATGGCTCTGGCACCAGTTATCCATTTCTATGAGACCTCTCTGGAGGATGTCTGTGTCTGATGGAGTGTCAATTATGGTGCCCAGTTTGCAGTCATCTGCAAATTTTGTCAGCCACAATCCCCTATGTTTGCCTGCACTTCAGAAAAATAAATGCCGAACAAGAGGGGCCCAGGACTGAGCTCTGTGGGACACCGCTCGGACCGGCTTAGAGTCTGACATGGCACCAGCAACTCTAACCCTGTGTGTTCTGTCCTTGAGCCAGTTTGCAACCCATCTTGTGACATATGGGTTTACATCTAAGCTGGTGAGCTTTTCTATGATGCCCGAGTGGGGTATTGTGTCAACGCTTTTGCTAGGTCAAGGTAGGCTGTGTGAACTGCCTTACCCTCATCAATGGCCTTAGTGACTGTTTCGAAAAAGTCGACCAAGTTCAAGAGGCAGGATCTGCCCTTGACAAAGCCAAATTGGGTAGGATCCAGTGTCTGTAGGTCTCCAATGTCTTTATTTATGAGTTCCATTATGATCCTCTCCATAGCTTTGCAGACAAGGCTCGTCAAGCTTATGGGGCTGTAATTTCCAGGGTCGGTAGAAGCACCGCCTTTGTGGAGTGGGACCACAGTTGCCGCACGCCATTCTTTGGCACGATCCTGTAGTAAGGCTAAGATTAAGCAGCAGCCTTATGTGTGGGTTTAGTTCCTCATTGAGTTTGTGTAGCACACAGCCAGGGACACCGTCCGGTCCCATTGATGCTGTGTTTTTGCTTTAGAGAGCAGCTCTCACCTGGGCATCTGAGATGTTTGGGAGGCTAGACTTGGGTGGGATAGATTTTTCTCCTTGGGGGGGGGGGGGGAGAAATTTGCACTGAACCTGTCTGCCAGTATGTTGGCAATGTCTGTGGGTTCAGTGATTTTTTATCATTTTGGACTAATTCTGAGCATATCTGGGAGTTTCCACCCAGGTTTCTAACATAGCTAAAGAAGGCTTTATGATTGTCTTTTGTGTCATTAGCATTTTTCTCTCAAAGTTGGCCTTGGATGATTTTATGAGTGATCGTAGTTTTTGCTAGTATTGATCAGAGATGCCTTCCCTTTTAGGGATTTTGCTCTGTCATGTAGTAGCTTTCTCCTCTTGTTGTAGAGTTTGTTTATGGCTGGGGTCCACCAGACCGGCCTGCCTTTGGTGGAAAGGGTCTTGATTTTATTAGGGATTGCTTGATCCATACATTCCTGGAGGTGCTCAGAGAAGGCATTTGTAAGGGTTTCAGCAGCGTGGGTTGTGGTTTCCACTGGCTCGGGGCCTTGAAGTATACCACTCCAGTCTTAAGAAGTGTGAAGTTTGCTTTTGAGAAGTTCTTCACTGTGGTCTTTTTTGCTGAGGGTGGGGGCGGGATGTGGATCTCCAGTGAGATTAATTTATGGTGTGATCTCACCAATGAGGGATATACTTCCGGTGTGGAGCATTTTGTCCCCATGTTTGTGATGATCAGGTCTAGTATATTTTCTCCTCTTGTGGGAATGGTGACTAGTTGTTCCATAGCATTTGAGTTTATGAACTCAAGGAACCTTTGGGCTAGGGTGTTGGGGCTTGAGTAATGTTCCCAGTCTATGTTTGGGTAGTTGAAGTCACCCAATATGATGGTGTTTGGAGAGGCATTCATACTCTCCAGTGTCTTCAGGAAGGCTGTGTGGGTTTCCTGAGTTTGAGAAGGTGGTCTGTAGCATGTTACAAAAACTGTAGGGCAGTTTTACCTATGGTTAATTGCACCTGGATGGTCTCCGATGCTTCGTGCGTTGCCACTAACCTGGAGATGTGGGTATCCTTTATGAATATGGATACTCCCCCTCCTTTTGTGGTTCGGTCCAGATTTTGGGGCCGGAACGCATGATATGAGGTATAACCTGATAGTGCTGGGGTGCTCTCAGGAGCCTTGAACCAGGTTTCAGTCACAGCACAGACATTGATGTTCTCCATACTGAGGAGGGCTTTGAGGGCGTGCATCTTGAGGTTTAGACTTCTGGCATTGAGCAGTATTACCCTTAGTTTTTCTCCATTGTTGTTTTCTAGGGCGGTAGGTTTATCATTTGAGCCTTGCCTAAAAAGGCACTATGGGGTGGCAAGAGCCTTTGCCAATATCCGGAAGCCCAGGGTGACAGGTGCAAGCCGTCCCTTGTGAAGCAGCGTGGCTTGTCAAGCATGTCATCCCAGGCAGACAGACATTGGATCCCCTTAGAATGACACCAGTAATTAAGCCAATTATTAAAGCTGATCATTTTGTCCCTGTATTGTGGCATCATTCTTGGTGAGGGTAGGATACTGCTCAGGGTCAGGGTCATACCGGCCTGGGCTACATAATCTGAGAGCTCCTATATGTCTCTTTCATGTAGTCCAGGGAGGTACGTCTCAGGTCGTTCACACCGGCATGGACAATGACTGAGTCATACTTGTACTTGCTGTGGAGTGACCTGAGTGCTTGTGTTATGTGGCGGATTCTAGCGCCTGACAGGCAGCTTACTGTGATCTTTTCCTTGTTCAGTCTGGTGAGTGGGACGTCAGTGTGTCTGACTATGGAGTCACCTATAACAAGTGTGTCTGGCATTGTGTTTGGCCTTAAGGGCTGTGACTGTTTAGCACACTGACTTTGAGAACTATGTGTTGCATGTCTTATGTCTTGAGGTGGCAGTTGCTTGGGTGTCTGTTTGGAGGCCTCTGTAGTTTTGGTAGATTTTTGATCAGTGTCTCCGAGTATGTCTTTGTGTGTTTATGTGTTTGTTTTGCAGTTGTGATAGTTCTATGTGAAACTGGGTTTGTGGTGTGCGTGGTTTCCTTCTCCTCCTGTGGAAAGAAGGTGTATACTTCTGCAACTCTTTCTGTCAGGGCATTAAACTGTCAATTTCATATGATACAGTACCAAGAGTATTTGTTAGATGAACTGAATAAGAAACTTTCTTCTCCTGAACCCCTAGACCGTAAATCCCTTCAGGATTTGGTACACAATTCACAACAGGTTAGTAATCACTTCTTAAAATGTGGCTATGATGCACTGGAGGCTTCATTTAGATCAACTATGACTGGGGCAGTTATTCGTAGGCATGCCTGGCTGAAGGAACAATCTTTGCCAGACCATATGAAAGCTAAACTCCTGGATGCTCCAATGGAGAAACAAAATTTATTTGGTTCCTCTACTCAGGAGATCTTAAAAAAGGTTGAAGAAAAGGCAAAATCTGTGCAAACAGTTAAAAATTTCCTGCAAGTACAACCACCGAGATTCAGCAGAAACTGGCCTACTAAGAATTGGTCCTTTCCAGACTCGGACAGAGCCCAGAGAGGCAGGAACAAGCGCCCTAGAGGCAGAGGTCAATCGAAGGGCTCTTACAGAGGCCGTCAGTGGCAGCCTGCCAACCAGAGAAGTAGTGCAACAGCAACAACAACAACCACTACACCAGGACAGGCTCAATGACTTTACTCTGATTCCGCCTACCAGGGAACAACTGGAAGCACCCTTGAGCGGAAAGCTGGCTTTATTCTCAAAAAACTGGCATTATATTACAAAGGATACATGGACACTGCAGATAATAGACAAAGAATACAGGTTCCACTTCCACACTTTGCCAAAAAGAAGCGGAATGCCAAACCTTCCACCAAATCAGAGGGCAGAGGCTTTAACACAGATCAACAATTTACTTCAGATGAAAGCCATAGAGAAGGTACCATGTTCAGAACAAGGCCAAGGATTTTACTCCAGACTATTCCTTGTACCAAGAAAAGAAAATCAATGGAGGCCTATTCTTGACCTGTCCGCACTGAACACTTATGTCATTGTGCCAAAATTCAAAATGCTGACCCTACAGCAACTTCTTCCCATGTTGGGCAAGGAGTCTTGGCTGGTGACTCTAGATCTCAAGGAGGCATACCTGCACGTCCCTATTCGACCAAGTTGCAGAAGACTCCTCAGATTTCTTGCAGGATCAGAGCATTATCAATTCTCAGCATTGCCCTTTGGCTTATCTACTGCGCCCAGAGTATTCACGAAATGCCTGGCATCAGTAGTTGCACATTGCAGACTACAGGGAATTCAAATTTACCCATACCTGGACAACTGCCTAATACAAGCGAACAACAAGGGAAATTTGATAAACGACTTGGCCTATGCCATACACCTGCTACCTACCTTGGGGTACACAGTCAACATCCAAAAGTCAAGACTAGTACCATTCCAAAGGATAACCTTTTTGGGTGCAGATCTGGACACAACCACCCAAATGGCCTTTCTCACAGAAGAAAAACAAAAACAACTTCCAGATTACTTCATGATGCTGGCAAGACAAACTCAGCTTACTGCAAGGAAAATCCTGCAGGCCCTGGGTTACATGGCATCCTGCATAATTCTGATACCGCATGCCAGGCTGCATATGAGGAAATTACAATGGTACCTAAGGAGTGTATGGTCTCAACACAGTCACAGTTTAGAAACCATGATACCAATCATTCCATGCCTTCAAAAGGAATTCCTGTGGTGGGCTCAGGCCTGCCAGTCCAACAGAGGGTTGCCTTTCAACAAACCAAAACCAAGGCAGACCATCACCACGGATGCCTCAGACCGAGGATGGGGAGCACACATGGAGGGCAAATGTATCCAAGGCCTATGGCCTCAAGGACAGCTAAGCATGCACATAAACCAAAAGGAAATGCTGGCAGTGAAGCATGCAATCGAGGCATTCAAACCCTTCCTCCAACCAGGACACCTGTTAATAAGGACAGACAACACCACGGTCATGTGGTACATAAACAAGCAGGGAGGCACACACTCTTACCCACTATGCCGGATGGCTATGAATCTGTGGGAACTATGCCTGAATCTCAATATCCAACTACAGTCCCAATTCGTGCCAGGGAAAGAAAATACACTGGCGGACAGCTTAAGCAGAACTACCATGGAGGCACACGAATGGATGCTGCACCCGGACGTCTTCCAACTCATAGCAAAGACATGGGGAATGCCGGAGATAGATCTGTTCACCTCCCCACTCAACCATCAACTGAAGACATTCTGCTCAAGGACATAGCAGCCGCAAGCTTGGAGGGTGGACTCTCTCTCTTTCAGCTGGAAAGCCCTAACAGTATATGCCTTCCCACCTCTCCCATTGATGTACAAGGTTCTACTGAAGATCAGGGAGGAACAGCCAAGAGTGATACTAATAGCTCCAGACTGGCCAAGGCAACACTGGTATCCATTATTGAGAAGCATGTCTCAGGCAAAATCATGGCCTCTCCCCCTATGGCCTCTTCTTCTGACGCAGAACAATTTCAAGACCCTGCATCCCAACTTGAAAACATTGCAGCTAACTGCCTGGAAAATTCCTTAAATCCAAATCCACCTGTTTTATCTCAGAGGGTGAAGGACATTATCTTGGAGGCTCACAGGCCTTCCACAAGGAAGACATACTCAGCTAAATGGAAGAGATTTCTCATTTGGAGCAAATCAAAAGGCTCAGATGTCACAGTGGCAAACATAACACATATCCTAGAATACTTAGCAGAATTGTTCCACAATGGCCTGTCCTATTCTTCCATTAAGATTCATGCTTCAGCAATTTCAGCAGAATACAATGTGGATCCACCTATCTTCTCGCACCCTCTCCTCAGACAATTTCTGAGAGGGATCAAAAATATTAAACCACCAAGAAGACCCCCTCTACCTGCTTGGGATCTCAACTTTGTGCTGGAGAAACTGACACTTCCTCCTTTTGAACCAGCAGCATCAGCAGATCTACAGTTTCTGTCTTGGAAGACTGCATTCCTTCTAGCAATCACTTCAGCAAGAAGAGTATCTGAGTTCCAAGCATTAATGGCAGTGCCGCCATTTCTTATTTTCCACAAGGACAGAGTTTCACTAAGAACCAATCCTACTTTTATGCCAAAGGTGGTATCTAGGGTATCCTTGAACCAAGCTATTCACCTGCCTACGTTCTTCCCTAATCCACAGAATAGAGGGGAAAAACTTTTGCACACCCTGGATATACACAGACAACTACGCTACTACTTGGACAGAACAAAAACTAGCAGAAAAACTGACCAACTTTTTGTAGCATATGCTACTGGGGTGCAAGGAAGAGCAATTTCCAAACAGACAATTTCAAAATGGATAGGAAATTGCATTCGATTTTGCTACTCCTTTCATGGAAAGACAGTTCCTGAAAACATCAGGCCTCATTCCACAAGGGCCACGGCTACCACTACAGCCTTCCTACAAGGAGTGGCTACCAAGGACATTTTAGAAGCTGCTACTTGGAGCTCCGTGCATACATTTGTCAAGCATTACAATCTACCTTTATACTCCAGATCCAGAGCAGGTTTTGCTACTGCAGTCCTGCAGGGGATCTTAACTACACCATCCTTTTCTTAGTACCTCCTCCCCCAGATTAGCTATGGTATTCTACCCATATGTTATGACTGCAGATGCATCCTTGGAGGACATAGTACAGTTTTGTACCTACCATAAATGTAGATGTCCGATAGGTATGTATCTGCAGTCAGGATTACCCTCCCTCCTACCCCTCTGTGGTATTCCTAGGGTACTTACCCCTCTTTTAGCTAGCTGGGGGAATCTATTATGGTGTATTTGTTTGTTTATACATGTATATCATTTTGCAAATGTTTGGAACATTTCAGCATTTATCCAAATTTAGCCTTCCTAGAGGGCACCTGGCATCTGGGGCAAGAAAAACTGAGGAAAATGGCGTCGGCTGATACTTTTATACCCCGGACGCTCTGACGTCGGGGAAAGTGCGACATCAGCCGAGGCCAGACCCAGACTTTGGAATCCGGCCGACCAAAGGGCTGCCTGAGGCAGGACAACCCATATGTTATGACTGCAGATGCATACCTATCGGACATCTACATTTATGGTAGGTACAAAACTGTACTTTACCCTCCCTCCATCCCCTCTGAACTAGCTGAACTTATCTCTACCACTTTATCCTATACTACCTCTTTGGTGTATTTCCTTGTACCTAAGGGTTTTGTTTTATTTTTATATAGCCATATGTATGTATGTATATATATATATATATATATATATATATATATATATATATTGCCTACCTTTTGGGGGCACCTGACATCTGGGGCAAGAAAAACTGAAGAAAATGGCGTTGGATGCCTCTTATATACCCCTGGCGCACTGATGTCAGGGAAGAAGCGACAGCAACCGACGCCGGACCAAGACTTTGGAATTCGGGCCGACTGCGGGACCGCCTGACTGCAGGATAACCCAAGTGTGATGACTGCAGCAGGGTGAACACTCGAACATCTACATTTATGGTAGGTACAAAACTGTACTATGTATTTCTTGGTCTGTCCCGCAGGTGTGCATCCTACTAACCATATCGGGCAGTTCGTCTTTATCACCTAAAGCTTCCTCAGTTGTTGTGCCTTCACTGCTTGGGTTTCTGTGCAATTGACCAAAAGCAAAAGTACCCAGGGAAAGTCCAAGCCAGCAATGGTATTCACAAACTTTAATCCAGCCACATAAAACACAGTACACTCAAATGCATACACTGTATTAAATAGAGTTTTCATCAAAGTTTCATAGACTTCATCAGATGCAGAACTGAAGAATGGAAATCAGCTGAATGAAAGTAAGGTGTGAGAGTAAAAGCTGATGGGTCTCTGCTTCACATAAGTAACAGATTTCAGTAGATTGAGGACCGTGTGGCTTTTTGGAAAAAAATGAATTATGTAGTATGTGGCACCAGTGTCAGATATGTAGTAGAACAAGCCTCTTGACAAACATTACAATAAAATTTGGAGAGAGAAAATTTATCAACAATCACCAAGGCACCTTGTTAGAGAGAAAATTTATCAACAATCACCAAGGCACCTTGTTGATTGACCTTATTTTCACCTTTGGCATTCTTCTGTCATGCACTACCCCTGACAGTTTTTGCTGTGAGAGTTGGCTGCAACACTTCTGATTCTAGCTGTGATCTTCTCAGCCAGCCTCCCTACGTTTTTACATGTACTTCCCTCATACTTGAAGGTATTGACCTGTTCACGTGACTACAGACAGTGAAAAAATAGCATATGTGCTGGTTTTCTTTTAAAAACTATTTGTGTGAGCAAAAGCATATTTTTCCTTTGACTTTGATTCATAAACACAGTATGTTGAGCGGGAAATGCGCAGAAAGAGGCAAACATGATTAATAAAAAGTTTTACATGGTAATTTATACATGTTTACATTCTTGTAAATGTCGTTCAGTGCTTTACTTATTCACTATCCTCTGTTGTTCAGTGCTTTACTTATTCATTCTCTATACTATTTGCTGTTTTATACATGCAGTCTTTGTCAAATGCCTTAATAAGCTATATATTTATTTTGTATTGTCTTAACTAAATGCATATCTTATTTAATGCTATCTTTTTAATTGTGGCCCTGGCTATGGCTGAAAACAGCCCCTGGACCAGTTCACTTGTATAGTTAAGTATAAGTAAAACTAAAGAAAGAAAGTCCAGCCATCCTGTGTGATGAAATAACAGCCATTTTTAGCCATGTATGCAGTTTTTATCTGTTAATTCATATAAGCTTAAATATACTCTTTTTGTTTATTATTGTTTATTTTCATATTAAAGTAGACAGCCATAGTTATCAGTACATTAAACCTGGTTCCATGGAAAACATTTCTGATTGCAGCAATGTTATGTTATGTAACATATTCTGCATATGATTGTGTTTGCAAAGCTGAATGGTGTAGTACTTACAGGCATCACCTTTTAAAATCTTAAAAGGCTGTTGTCTCAGAAGATCTTGTAAACTAGCTCATGCATCTCTAGCTATCAGAATTGCATTGTTTCTGGTACTGCTGATCTGTCAAGAGTTTCTTCTGTACCACCTGTAAAACTAGGCTGGCAAGACTTAGCATGGCTCACAGGACTTTTTCAGGCTTTCTTAGTCCATTCCATTTACCAACAATCGTTGTTACCCAAAGACTACTCCTAAACCTCTTCAGTCTTGCATTGTAGTTGGCCACTTACAAAATGAACCCCGACTGCCATTTCTGTTTAGTGTTTTCTTGTGAAATTTGTTTGTATGCCATTACTTTCTTACTTCATTTCAGCAGAATAGATCAGAGCCTTTTGTTATTTTCACTTTTTTTTTCCTATCACTAACATAGCTTATTTCAGACAAGCCCCCCACTTGTTGGTACCCTCTTTGGTTTAGCTGTTTACAGTTGCTGCTGGTGTTTCTTGTACTGTGGCGAAGCAGAAGTCGCATTCATTTACAAATGTGAATGTGGTACGAAAAGCCTCCTGCAGAATAGGCACAGAAGTTATTTAAAGTAATGTCTCAGAGAATTGTATATCTAGGAGGATTGCAGCATTCATGCATCATTCAATCCCTCACCTGTTAAGAAAAAAGAAATAGATTGGAATTAGAGAAAGGTAGGGGTTACTCTCTTGGTTGATGCCAGGCCTTCCCATTTTCTTCAAAGGTTTCTCCTGAATCCTTTAAGAGAAAGTTACCTGTTGAAAAATATGTTTCTGCAGTAGCTAGGAAACGTATAACTGTTATATAGGCATTTCCTGAGGATGTTGTGCTGGTTTCTTCTGTACTTTTGTTTCTGAAATGTGGCCTGAATGTTGCTGCCTTGAAAAGGATGCCGCTATGATTGTCTCATCATTGCGCAAACTGTCAAAGGAGCACATGCAAAAAGAGTGATTATTTTAGATTGTATCTGAAAGGATCAAAGAAGATAAAAAAAAACAACCCCTCTGCTATTTACATATACCATCTCCAAGATTGCACAACAGTGGGGTAAGGGCAATTTCCCAAAGCCTACTGTACCTCAATCTTGCATGGAAAGCAGCTGGCAGGCTGCAAAAGCTATCTGTAAGAGTATTTATTCTTCTGAGTGTCCATTATTGCAGACTACAACCTCCCCAGTCATCCATTGTTTTAAAAGTACCTGTTCTACTACATTTGAAGCAGAGCTTCAGATAACCAGGTACCTTTCCCCTGCAGTTTGTCTATGTGCACTTGAACTCATGATGCAGCAGAAGGGTTTTGAATTAACCTTGACTGACTTATTTTTCATTGTGTGCTCATAACCCTTGCACATCGAGTTTATTTCAAGCCCAAGTTCCATCTCAACAATTGATTTGACTCATCTTCATGAGCAGTGATGGCACCCTTGGGGTCAACACCCTTGATCCTGTTTGCTGCTATGATGACCTTGCAGCTGGCATTTATGACTTCAATCTTGAACTCTTGTTGGATTCACTGGGGCATCATCACTGGGGTTAATGTCTTTGTGTCAACCCCAAACCTTTTCATTTCAGGACTGAATATCCCATCCCCAGAATCTGTCTACCAGCAATTTGATATTGAGGGCAGCAAACTAGACTGAGGTATCATTGGTTTACTTGAACAGGGTTGGTGCTGTCCCTTTGACCTCAGTGATGGAGTAGACCCTTTCACCCTCCCTGCTGGGGGTCATCGTTAGTTGATTTTCATGACTCCCACTTCAAGTTCAGCACTGCGTACAATCTCTTTCCTTGTGATGCAGGCCACCTAACATGAGACTTCCTCTGCAGCAACTCAGGAAAGGGCTTACCTGGCTCAATTTCTTGCTGCTTACTCTTCCACCAGCATGTGATAAGGAATCTAAAAGGTCTTGGTAGGATGCCACATGCAATTCCAGCCTATGGTCTTCCTCATGTTCCTTAGGCTCTCCCTTCCATGAAAAATAAGGAAAGCTGCATGCAAGAGGAAGCACATTGACTACCATGCAGAGTTTCCCAAACTGGACATAGATGACAAAACAGTAGACTAAATTTTCCCCTTTTACCACCTGATGACCCAGAGTTCAGGGAGATATTAGAACTCATCAGGACCAAAGTTAACTGGCCTCAAGACTGAGCACATCCTGTCGGAAGCCTTCCAGTCCACTACTCATCTTGAGTGGTTTCCCACAACTGATATCATGGTCAGATTGGTGACAGGAAATGCATGGAAAAACCTAGATGTGATTGCATCTGTACCAAAATGACCTGATAAGATCCTTCAGCTCCAAAGGACTAGCCAACCTGGTCAAAAAAACTAGTGGTGGAGTCTGTAATTGTTTCTGCTGCACATAAGAAGATGTAGTCCCAAATGGCAACTTCCAGATGTTAATTATTCTCACTGCTACAGTAGCCTTTTGGCTATATTGGTTGTATCCTGTCTAGAGTACAACAACCAGCCAGCTTTACAAAGCTCTGGCTCCCTCCCATTCTTTCACTTTTTCACTTTGAATGATGATCGGACAGCCCAGAGGAGGGAAATCAGCAGTCAGAGTGAAGAAAGCTTCAGTTCTTTCTTGCTGCCTTGAGAGGAAGCAGCCCAGAGGTTCTACTGCAGCAGGAATCGAGTCTTGAAACTGCACTTCTGGCAAATAATTCCCCACAGGGGATCCTTTAAACACAGAAATTGTTGCCCTTTTAAGAAAATGTTTATTTTATTTTGTGACAAAAGGCAGTATTTTCCCTTTAAGAAACCTGGTATTTTTATCAGTATTGGAAGTTTCCTGTCAGGGAATGCTATTTTAACTAAGGGCTTATTTTGTGATTTAGGGTTTTTATGGTAAACGTATACTGTTTATGTAAATGTTTGGTTGATTTGTGAGAATTAAAGGACTGGGAAATGTTTTAAATGGTCAGAAAACATTTTGGATGCATTTAGTGCGTATGTACACTTTCTGTTATCTTTGCTCTCAGTGTGTATTATTTCCATCAGGGATTTTGCTATTTTCTCTGTTAAATTTACAGAAAAGGGGACTGTGGATTAAGTATAAGTGTGTGTGTTGCTTGTGAACACTTTCGTGACAACTTACCTTCTGACCTACGTGTTCCAGCACTGCTTACCAGTTTTCTGTCTTCATCCTCTTCTGTAGCATGGATGCTTTACTCCGGTTCCTCTGGTTCTTCTCCCACTGTACTTAAAAAGAAAAAAACAACTCAGTAAAGAGCCCTTGTTGTCACAGCAGGCTGAGTCAGTCCCTCAGTCATTGGTGAATGAACGTAAAGTAGCCAGCCATTTTTTTTCGCAGACCACACACTTTCCTGTCTGGGTTCCTGTGCTGTTGTCCTTTCAGCCACCATGGACTTTGGGTCAGACATGTTCTCTATATCCATTCCAGTATCAGTTACAGACAGGGGAGACTAATCTTCTTTCAGTCAGGGAGACCATCTCCTAGTTTACCTTTGGTCAGAGTTTTACCTGCAAAGAAGAAAACAGAAGGTTAGACACAGTCTGTTAGAAAAGATGATTTTCTTATGGAAGACATGGCCTGTTAGAAAAGAAAATTTTTCTTACCTTAGACAGGCACTTATTACATGCTGTTAATCCTGGCACTTGGAAATACTTACTTGAGGGAAATGTCGCTAAAGAAATTCTAGAGGAAAACTTATCAGAGGAATCTGACAGAGATGGTGCTTCTGGAAATTCACAAGCCCATAGGTTCATAGGTAAATGCTAAGCTATTAGTCTGTAGACTGTTATTAGCCTAGCCAATATGCAGAGGTCAGAATCAGACTCTGTATCTTGTATCTGTGAGGTAAGGATATTAGTCATTATGCCAAACACTTCCCAGTGCCATGGGATTTGTATTGTCCACCCAAGTTACGACCAACTCAAGCAGCTGGAACCTCATCTCATCAGAAGGTTGACACACTCCGGAGTGCAGCAACCTCCTCATGCTGCACTGCAGTGTCAGTAATCCATCTACTTGGTGTGAGAATAGAATCCATACCCTTCTACATCAAAGGTGAGTGTGCTACCTGTTGTACTACTGGCAGTACTTTAAGCTTCTACCCCTTTGGGGGTGGGAGGTTGGCATAATGCTTAAGGTGTTTACCTTATACATACAAGGTGCAGGGTTTGATTCTCACATGGGGTGATTGGCTAGGCTTAAAGTGGCTCACAAGGGCAGTTAGCCTAATACTAATCTATGAACCTATAATATATGAACCTATGCAATAGTAGAGGATGATTTAGAGGATAATTGCTCCTTTCCATCTCCTTTGGAGGAATTTTATGTCTCACAAGCTAATTCCAGGATGCATGAAGTATTTTTATGGGAACAGGTGGATGTTCCCACTAAACTGAAGAGAAAATATGATGTGTTGCAAGTGGATATGCATCATTCCACACCCAATTCCTCCCATTTTGCCAGACTTTAGAGGATGTGTTCAGTGCTGCTTGTAATAATCCTGACTTTCAACTTCAGTCCCCTAAAGTGTTGCTGGACTGTACATTAGAAGAGATCCAGCTGCAGTATGTACCTTTTTGCCTGCTGGCGTCAGATTATTAGTTACTACCAACCTTTCCCCATTGGACAAAGAAGGCCATGTGTTGGACAGATGTGGAAAGAGAATTTTTCTCTTCTTCCACATTAGTTTATAGAATTCGCAGCTACCTGGTAGATATGTACAAGGTTATTCTAAATTTCCCCAAGTATCCAAATATGCATGGCATAGTGCATATGGTTGTGCAGTTGCTGCATCTAGGGCCACTGCTACTGCTACAGTTTTGAGGAGCTATGCCTGGGTACAGAACCAAAAGTTTGCTGATGAAATAAAGTCTGAAAAGTTTAGAAGGTTTTGTGTGGTCGTCCTCCTACTTGGGTCCCCAAACAATTTGATGAAATATTTGATTTGATACTCGAGGCACTCCTCAGTATGGAGAAATTTGATATATGTGCAGTAACAGAAACCTGGTTTAAGGCTCCAGAGAGCACACCAGCACTACCAGATTACAACTCATACCATACATTTTGGCCACAGAACCCAAACCTAAATACAAAAGGTGGGGGCGTATCCATATTCATCAAGAATACCGACACCTCCAGGTGAGTGGCACAGCATGATGTGTCCCAAGATCACCCACGTGCAACTAACAATGGGCAAAACTGCATTCCAAATTGTAGCTTGCTATAGATTGCCCACCATGTCCCAGGACCCCCATTCCGCGTTTCTGGAAACACTGGGAAACATAAAGGTCCTACCAAACACCCTAATATTGGGTGATTTCAATTACCCAAACATTAACTGGAAGAACTACTCAAGTACGAACTCCCTTGCCCAACTTTTCCTAGAATTTATAAACTCAAATGCCCTGGTTCAACTGGTCAAGACTCCCACCAGAGGTGACAACATATTGGACCTGGTCATCACCAACATGGGCGACCGGTGGTCCACACCAGAGGTCAACCCCTCGCTGGTTAGATCTGACCATAAACAAATCACTTTGGATATCCATATTCCACCCCCTCCCCCGGACAAGAAAGCCACCATGAAAAACTTTTCAAAAGCAAACTTCACGTTACTTAAGACCGAGGTGGAAAGTTTCAAAGCCCCCCATGCTGAAGGATAACACTGTCCAAGCTGCAAAATCCTTTAATAATGCATTCTACTGGCAGCTACAAGAATGCATGGATCGTGCCATCCCAAGCAAAACCAAGACTCACTCCTCCAAGAAAAGGAAACCAGACTGATGGACTCCTGCCATAAACAAGCTATACAATAGAAGGAGGAAATGAGTACAGAAAAGAGTAAAATCCCAAGAAGGGAAGACATCCCTGATCAGTATCAGCAAGAAACTACGATCCCTCATAAAATCATCCAAGGCGAGCTTTGAAAGAAAAATTGCCAAGGACTCCAAAGATAACCACAAGGCATTCTTTAGCTATGTCAAGAATCTAAGTGGCAATGCTCAGATCTGCTCGGAGTTAGTGCAGAATGGCACAAAATACACTGTACCGACCAATATCGCCAACATCCTGGCAGACAGGTTCAGCGCAGACTTCACCCCCAAAAGGACCCATAACCATACCAGAAGAATGTAGAGTCCCTGAAACCACAGACACTCGGGTTAAAACAGCCTTCTCCAAAGCCAAAAACTCAGCATCAATAGGACTGGACAGTGTCCAAGGCTGCATCCTACACGAGCTCAAAGATGAACTAACCCCTCAACTAAACACATTTCTCAACCTCAGTCTCTCCACAGGCTACATACCTATAGAGTGGCACACAGCAACGGTTATCCCGCTCCACAAAGGTGGAGCCACAGCAGACCCTGGGAACTATCGCACTATAAGCCTGACTAGTTTGTTCTGCAAGGCTATAAAGCGCATCATCATGGAACTCATTAACAGAGACATTGGGAACCTCCAAACACTGGACCCTACCCAGTTTGGCTTTGTTAAGGGCAGATCATGCCTACTAAACCTGGTGGACCTCTTTGAGACAGTTACCAAGGCTATAGACGAGGGAAAGGTGGTATACACAGCCTGCCTAGACCTCGCTAAGGCCTTCGACACCATTCCCCATTCTGGTATTATAGACAAGCTCACCAGCCTGAACATAAACCCCTATGTCATAAGATGGGTTGCCAACTGGCTCACGGACAGAACCCACATGGTGACAGTTGCAGGGGCTAGGTCCGGCTCTAAACCAGTTACAAGTGGTGTTCTCCAGGGCTCGGTCCTGGGACCCCTCTTGTTCGGCATATACTTCTAAGAGGTACAGGCAAGCACAGGAGAACTATGGCTGACCAAGTTCGCAGACTACTGTAAACTAGGGGCTATAATTGACTCTCCGGCTGACACAGACATCCTCCAAAAGGGTCTCACTGAGACGGATACCTGGTGTCAAAATCATGGCCTCAAGTTAAATGCCAAAAAGTGCATAGTCATCCCCTTTGGAAAAAACTACCCACAAACTACCACATAGGTGGCAGTCCCCTAAATACGGAAGACTTATTAAAGAATCTGGGGACCCAAGTAGATGGTAATCTCACCTTTGATGATCACATTGCCAAAGTGGTTAGAAAATCCTTCCACGTGGCCCGCCTAATCACAAAAGGGTTTGCATCCAGATCAAAAGAGGTCATTGTGCCCCTC
This sequence comes from Protopterus annectens, assembly GCF_019279795.1. Taxonomy (NCBI): domain Eukaryota; kingdom Metazoa; phylum Chordata; order Ceratodontiformes; family Protopteridae; genus Protopterus; species Protopterus annectens. Next base: position 740,640,446 of record NC_056737.1, on the reverse strand, counting down.
TACTCATCACTCATCAGACCCATCTCAGAGTACAATGCCCCATTTGGGATGTACCTTACAAGACACCTGCAACAGCTGGAAAGACCACAGAAGTACCTCGCCAAGAGGATCAATGGCTTCAAACAGATGCCCTATGTAGCTCGACTGAAGAAACTCCAGTTGTACTGGGTTGCATACCGGATACTCAGAGGTGATCTCTGCCTGACATACAAGGCCATGTCCAACCCAGAATTGATGGACATGCTCCACCTAAACAAAACCTTATCCCCTCGAGCCACACGCTCTAGGGATCTAAACCTTACCACAACAATAAATAGGACGTGCTTCAGGGATAGATTCCTGTCCCAGAGACTTCCCATGCTTTGGAACAAGATCCCAATCTACATTAGGCAGAGCTCCTCGCTAACACTCATTAAAAGAAACCTTGACGAGTGGATGGGAAACAGAAAGTTTACCTCTGGGATCACTTCAGTGGCTCTGCTGGGCAGAGGCACAGGGAACTAATCTAAGGGGATGGTGAAAGCCAACACATTCTGGCTAGGCTTATAAATGCCTTCGGGCAGATAGCCTAGAACCCACCTGTGAACACCTATGAACCTAAGTAGGGGAGTTTATTCAGGGAGTGTTTCAAGTCCCCCCCCCCCCCATCACAAATCTTCCAAATCTTATTTTCATTTAAAAGAAAACAAAAACAAAACAAAAAAAAAAAGAAAGGAGAAAAAAAAACAATCTATTGCAATGCAAGGTAAACAGGGAGCAAAAAAGGGATGGTGGCAGACTGGGGGAGGGGAGCAACGCAACAACAAAAGAAGTATCTTTTCTAAAAAGGGTCAGCCCAGTACCTCAGAATGTTCATACTGGCATTCTGTTCCCCAGCAGTCTCCCATCTAGGCCCTGTTTTCAGAATCTGTCCCTGAAACAGGCTGTTTACATCACCTTTTGGCAAGAGATTGTTTCAGACTCTTGTGTGCTAAAACTGGTTCAATAGGCGTACATTTAGCACGGGATACAAACACCTCCTTTCAGTGGAATTTCACTCTGTCCTCTGAACCAAACAACATTTTTTCCTCAGGTTCTTCATTGCTTACTCACCCTAGAACTCATAGAACTAGTGCCTTTAGATCAAAGGGGCAAAGGCTTCTATTCCAGAATGTTTCTGTTACTGAAGAAATAACTTTCTTGGAGACCGTTTTTGGATATTTGCATGTGAAAATACCAGAGTTCAAAATGTTGACCCTGTCAAACACTGTTCCTTTGAGTGCCATGGTAACATTATTGTAAAAGATGCCTATCACATTCCTTTAGCCTCAGACATCAAGAAATTCCTCAGATTCTCTGTCTGGGTCACATTATCTGTCATCTGCATTACTTTTGGTTATCTACAGCTCCTTGGGTGTTTAGGAAGTGCCTAGTGCTGGTCATAGTTCATTGCACACTGAATGGCAATTCTCATATTTATTTTATTTAGGTGACTTACCTTTGCATAGTCTTTTCTCAGATGTCAAGTGTCCTTAAAATGGGTTTCATTCCTTATCAGTCTAGGATTCCAGATAAATGTACTCCTTGATTCTCTCACTCAGGATAGTGTTTTTGGGCTGCTTATAGAGTCTTTTCAGCAAAAGGCTGTTTGATTTTTTATGTGGAAACTTTCCTGAGCTTTTCCAATCAGTCACAGACTTGTGAAGGAAAATATCTTAGGATTCTAAGCTTTATGGACAGATTACATATGAGAAAAAATCAATGGTTTATAAAAAAAGAACACACTGACCCAACATCTTCATTCTCTGTAATTTCAGATTCCAGTTTTAGGCTTTTTTAAAAAAGAACTGCACTGGTGGAGACAACAGCTGGCTTTAAATCCAGGTCTCCCCTTTTCTCCTGTGATCGCCAGGCAATCTATAACTACAGATGCTTTAGATTTTGCTCGGGAACAGTTTCTGTGGGTGTAAAAGTGCAAGGCCTGTGGAACTCAGACAGACCAAAGCACCTAAATATCCAAGATGTTAGCTGTGATCCATGCCTTAAATTCTCTTCGTCATCTATGATCCCAGGAGCAACAACACAGTGATATGATATGTAAGCAGGGGGTACCAGGTCGTACCCTCTATGCAGGCTATGATGCCCTGGGAGGTAGCACTACAGCATTCCTTAACCCTTCAAGTGTCTTACATTTTGTTGAGAGCAAAGTTTAGTGGCAGACAAGCTGAGTAAGATGGGCAGACCCTAATGAATATTGAATGAGGGGGTCTTCCAGAAGTTGATGCAGTTATGGAGAACTCCTCAAATAGGTCTCCTTTCAAAATAGACAGCTGAACAAGTTCTGGTCCAGGGCCCCTTGAGGACTCAGAAAGTAGTTGCCTTTTCATTTTCGTGGTTGGGAATATCCATTTATGCATTTCCACCTTTCCATTGATACCCAGGGTAATTCTGTAGATTGAGGACTCTCCAAAAAACATTGTAGTGAATCCCTTTTGACCCAGGCAACAGTGGTTCTCCATTCTTATGAAATATTGGTTTGGTTGGTTGGCACTGAGTATCATGGGTCTATAGAAAACACTTGGTGGGAAGAGTATATAAATGGCTTATAGAACAATCAATAGCAATGTAAGAGGAAAGGGAAGGACTTTGAAAATCAGATAGTCATAAGGGGAGGAGGGCAGAGATACTGCCTTATAGAACAGCAGCAGCAGAACGGTGGGAGGGTTGGGAAATATTTCAAGGAACAAGCAGACTAGTTACAGAGGCTAAGCAGTCAAATGTAATATTGGTGATCTTTCAGAAACTTTAGATTAATATGTTAATGGGGGATGGGGCAGACACAGAATGCAAGCAGTTAAATAAGCAGAATATAAAAGCACTGAAGCATAATCTGGAGCAGAAACAATTCTGTCACTATTGAACTTCTAAGTCAAAAAGATGGAAGCCCTCCAAAACAACCAATACCAAAAACAGGAGTGCAGATAACTTGGAGAGTAACCACGAACTTGCTTCAGACCAGTTAAAAAGAATTTTTTATTATTCCACCGCCAATGCACATACACCATTAATGCCTTGTGTTCCACCATGCGTTTTCGATTTTGAAGAATGAGGATGAAAACGGATGGTGGAACACAAGGCGTTAATGGTGTATGTGCATTGGCGGTGGAATAATAAAAAATTATTTTTAACTGGTCTGAAGCAAGTTCGTGGTTACTGTCCAAGTTATCTGCACTATTGAACTTCTACTACAGATTAAGGCACGAGACTATTTAGACATTTATCAGTAACAATGCTTATGGAAAAAAGTGCATAAATCTTGTAGGAGTACACAGTTATTTGACAGCAGGGTTTAATATGCAAATAGACAACTTTTACAAGTAATTCTACTTGTGTAAATAGAAGGGTGTCTTTTTTGGAGGCTGTGGGAGTATGAGTATGGGAATGGGCATTGCCACCACTCTTCTCCTTTATGATGTCAGTATCCCAGTTCAAGACAAATCTATTACAGATGTGCTCATTTGCTGTCTTCTGATTCTCTGCAAGTGGTTTTTCATTTATTCAGCAGCACAGACTCTGTTCTGTCATATGGTGAAGCCGTGTTGTGGCCTCCTTGCATCCCCATCCATTTTCAAAAGCAGTAACTTCTTTCCCCCTTATTCATTCCTTAAGAAGATGTTCCGGGGATGCCCTCATCCTGAAGTGGCCCTTAGGATTGCTCAGCCCATTTCCCATTTCCCATTATCTTGAAGTTCTTTGAGAACACCATGGGTTGCAAAGTCAGGGTCATTCTTGTAATCCTATAATGGCCCAATAAATCTGGCTCAATTTGCTTTATTTATTTATTTAACATTTGTTGATCGGGAAAGTCTTACTAGGACAGAGCCTTTTTTCAGCAGAGGCCCAGGGAGAAATGCTCCTGATGCATGTCTTTGGAATGTGGGAGGAAACCAGAGTACCCAGAGGAAACCCACATGAATGCAGGGGAGACATGCAAACTCTGCACAGAAGGCACCCCAGCCGAGAATTGAACTGGGGAACCTCTTGCTGTGAGGCAGCAACATTAACTGCTGCAGGACTGCACCAGCCTCACTTTTTTTAACATGCCTGTTCTGAGTTAGATCTCTGGGATTTTACACCCATTTTCCCACTCGTCCACTTCACACAGACCTTCACTCCCTGACCACATGGTTTCTCCAATTCCAGTGTCAGCCAAGGACCCTGCATACCCAGGCAAGGTGCTCTGATGTTGTCCTTTGCATTCTTCCTCAACCCGTGGGTACATACCTGATCCTCTGATCCAACCCAGCCACATACTCCATATTTCAGATCCAATTCTCAAGCTCCTCCCTCTACCCATAATGTCCTATTCTATCCCCATTACTTTAGATCTTGTTTGTCGCCATCATAAAAAGATGCAGGTTCCTCTCTCGAGCTTAAAAAGTGATATTTCTTGAGTTAATTCAGCCTTCTTTTAACATTATCTTAAACTTTAGCTATCCTCTCTCTTAGTTAATTTTGCAGGTTGTTAGAAGCTTTTAAATATTTTTCTGCTACTATCTCTGTCCTGCTGTTGAATAATAAATCTTCTGTACCATTGTTGGTATTTGTTCCTCTGCTTACCTTTTTTGCTAATAGGGTATCCCTTTAATCTACCATTGCTGGTAGTTAGTCTTTTTCCTGAGTTTTTGCTCTAAAAAAACAAAAACAAAAAAACCTCCTTTTGATTTCACTGTTTTTCCTCTACTTTCTCATTAGTCTTGTCAGATAAGCTGATGGGATTTAAGAACTGGACTTCCTGTGGGAACAAAATCCCTAATTTTTATGCCCACAAGGAGAGTGTGTACTGCTTTGGAGTCGGGCACTTGGATACTGCATGTTCAGTATGTTCTACTTTCAACCCAAGGACCTTGGCAGATAAGTGAAATTGATTTTGAAGGGTCTACCACAAGCTAGATCTCCTTCTAGAGCTCAAGCCCCCTCCAAAGCTAGCAAGTTGGCTTCATTGGAGTAGAAGAAATGCTCCCCACCGAAGTCCCCATGGTCTTCATCGGAGCCTCAATCTAAGACTAGGAAAACTATGGATCCGTCTTTTTCAGATCCAAAGACCCAGTCCTTGGGTCTGAAACCTTCAGATCTGAAGGCTTTGGCTCCTATCATTGTTTTGATAAGTGCTACAGCAGTACCCTCGAGAACTAGGTCCTCGGATCTGAAGCCTGGTACTTCTCACAGGAGTCTTAATCTAGAATTTGTCATAAAGCCCATATCGCCCACCCTGCCTTGTCCATTGTTTCATATTCTAAAGAAACACTCCAGGCCACTGTTCACATCTTCCTGTAGGTGTTGCAGAAGTTTGTTAGAAGTGGATGTGGATAGGATAATGGGAAAATTTCTCAGAGCTCAGATCCTGATGGGGTCTTACCAACTCCATCTCCTGTTAGATCAGTGAGTCTTCCTTCATTGTCTAAGACCATTTTATCTCCTTCTCCTATCCATCCAGTGGTTTCTGAGTCCCAGGATCTGAAATCCACAAGATGACTGGTGTCAGATCCGAGGAAAGTATCTTCTTCGACTCCATCTATATCCCTGACCAGTTCTGCTCTAATACCCTCAGATCAAAATGGGTCCCAGAGCTAAAGTGTCTGTGTTGGATCCGAGAGTCCAGGTTATGCTTTGATGTTGTTGGATCCATCCCTCCCCCTCGAGCCTCAGTCCTGGACAATTCAGATCCAATTCCATTCTCAAGGTGCATATCCGAGAGTGGTAGAGACCTGCCTTCATTGGGAGTTTTGGCTGCAGAAGGGCTGGTCGAAGCTTCTCTGGGTCCGTCAAGCATTGAGGGGGTGGAAAGAGGCTTTTCTCTCTCCAGAGATCCGTCTTCTCATTTTTCGGATCCTAACTCATTTCTCTCATTGGTTCTGAGTTGATCAGACCTACTCTGCAGGGGCAGCCATTTCCAATTAGCATCCAATTGGTTCTGGTAAAGGAACTTTCCCTTATCTTCTGACACCTCCCCTGATCATCCCACAGAGGAGAGCCATCGTAAGAGAACATGCAAGAGGAGGCACATAGATTCCCCAGTGGAGTCTCTCACTGAGAATACTGATTTTGATGAAGGAGAAGGGTCCCCCAGATCACCACTGGATGATGTCTCCTTTGGAGACATTTTAGAGATCCTCAAACAAAAAAGTGGCTGCTAAGGGGATATTTGAACTCCAGACTCTCTACAAAAACCCCTTGCATTATTTTCCATAAAGAAAGGGTTACCTTATGGACAGTCCTTCTTTTCTTCCCAAAGTGGCCTCTGGAAATAACATTAATCAATCTATTTATTTACAAGTCTTCTTTCCACATTTTTTGAATAAAGGAGAGTACATGTTTCAGCTCCTTGACTTACATAGACAACTACGATTCTACCTTCACAGAACAAAAACACTTCAGAAAATCAGACCAACTGTTTGTTTCTTTTTCACCGAAAAGACTCTGATTACCAGTATCTAAGATCACTTTAGCAAAATGGATTACAGACTGTATATTTCTTGGATTTATTCTCAACAAGGCATGGCCTTACCCAAACCTCCTAAGGCTTATTCAGCCAGATCAATGACAGCTTCATCTGCTTTTTGTCTAGAACATCTGTTGATGAGATTGTGCAGCAGCTACATGGTCCAATGCTCATACTTTTGCTACTCATTACAAATTGGATATTATATCTAGAAACAGAGCCGCATTTGGTTTGGCGGTACTCCAGAATATCCTTCCATAACGGCCAAGATCAATGTAGCTGGGGACTCTGTCCCATAGGTTGAGGAAGAATGAAAAGGACAGCATCAGATTTGAAAGTTATGTACTCGCCATAACTAGGCATCTGTGTTGTTAATTTTCATTCTTCCTCAACTTCCCTCCCATCCTTCTATTTTTGGAGAGAGCTATAGGACTACCTGTTAGAACCGCAGTAGCAAGTTTCAACCCTTTCTTTGTCTGTCTCGTATTCCTATGGCAACAAACTCGATCTGAGGCAATGGGGATGGAATAGGGTATTATGGGTAGAGGGAGGAGCTCGAGAGTTGGATCCGAAGTCTGGAGTATGTGGCCAACACAGATGCCTAGTTATGGTGAGTACATAACTCTCAATTTTAGATTGTAACATCTGCCCAGAGACTCAGCAGCAGAATGATTTCTTGTAATTAATAGCTCTGTTTTAAAGTCTAGGCCCATTGCAAGAGGACTCTGTTGATTCATGATTGCAGTGCCTAGTGTTTGGGAATATTTGTTTCAGCTTTTTCATTCAGTTCTCACCTCCTGCAAAAGTACATTTGTAGCCCATATAAAATTTTTGTTAATATGAAATTCTGTTGCTGTGTTCTCACCTAAAGTCAGCAAAACCCTCCTGAGATGTACCCTTCTCCTTTTTTTTCCTTTAAAATCTACTGTCCCCTTTTGAGACCTGTACACTATTCCAGAGGTGCTAACTATCCTTTCCTTTCTTTGAACTGAGTTCAACAGTCAAATTGATATTTCTCATTGGGGAAACTGTTATTGGGTACTGTCATTTATCTATAAAGATTTCAGAGTTGCAGACCTTGTGCGTGCATGACCTACATTTAATTTTCCATAAAGGCAGAGTATCCATGAGGATGAATCCTTCCTTCATGCCATAGGTTGCTACAGACTATAAAATAAATCAGTCAGTCAATTTTTCCAATATTCTCCCCTACATTTTCCAATTATTCAAAGTTTCTGTTGCACTGTATGGATGTTCACAACAACCTATTGCTTATTTTGATTGAGGAAAATCCTGAATGAAAGACTCCCAGTTTTGTTTTTTTTTGTAATTATCCTTCTCAAAATTGAGTAGTAAAGTGTCCAAAGCAATCTTGCCTGCTTGGCTTTCCCACTATGTAAAGTTTGGTTACCAAATATAAGGCAACCCCTTATATGTATCCTGTAATGGTAATATTATCAGATCTATTTCCATCTCACAAGCTTTCTTTAGGACGTATCCCAGATGACTGGAGAATAAGCATACTAGTGCCACTGTGCCCAAGATCAAAGGGGACATTCGCAACTCTGGGCAGTATAGAAATATCGCACTCCTGTCACACTGCATGAAAGTGCTGGAAATGGTGACTGATAAATGAATACACAGAGTAGTAGAAAGTGAGATGGGAGATGAGCAGTTCAGATCAGAATGCAACAGAACTGACCCAATGTTTGTAGTGAGAGTGTGGAAAAGAAGCTAGAGATGAGGAAAGAGTCCAACTGGGCATTCTTACACTTGGAGAAAGCATATGACAAGTTCCAAAGGAAGCTGATTTGGACAATCCAGAAACACTGGCAGAATTTGTACATGCTCTGCACAAGGACCTAATTACAAGTATGAACAGTGTTCAGTCTCATAGAGGGGTCCCAGTTGGAGTGAGTGTGCATCAGGATTCATCTCCAAGATTACTGCTGTTCATAATGGTGATGTAATACATTAGCAGACTGGTCAGAGGGGACAGATTAACAAAAGTGCTGCATGCAGATGATGTAGCATTACTAGCAGACTCAGAACAGGAAGTCCAGCAAATGATAAGGGAATTGAATGCAAAACTGAAGACCTGTAATAAAACTGTGTACAGAGAAGACCGTTGTCATGGCAGAAAATAGAGGAAATTATAAGAAGGTGAAACCTGAGATAGAAAGGAAAATAATAGAACAGGTTAATAGCTCCAAGTGTCTGGAAATTGTGGTCGAGGAGAAGGGAAGTCTGAATGAGGTGGTCAAAGCTAGAATCAGAGTTGTTGCAGCCAGTTGTCACAGAGTCTCAGGGTAGTGTCTGACTGAAGAATGCTAAAGAAGCTGAAAAGTAAGGCATACAAAACAGTGGTGCAATCAGTACTTCTGTGTGGTATAGAAGGCAGAGCATTTGTAGAAGCCAAAGGTCATGTAAAAAAAGTGAAAAAAGGGGGTTGATGATGATAAGTGGCTACTCTGCTGCTGCTTGGTGGATGTCTGAATACATTTGAAACACTACAGACCACATGTGATGTCCAGATTAAGGTCAGCCTTTGGAGTTACTATTATCTGGGGTGTTTTTCCTTGAGAAGCTACCACAGGGTAACAAAGTTGTGGTTCTGCCTTTATAAGAGATGAAAGCAAGCTCCCAGCAACATACACAAGCTGCCTACTTGCCATAACAAGAGTTCTGCATCTATGGTTTCATCTCTGTCACTGTCCCATCCCTCAACCCACTTTCCCTCTGCATAGGGGTCTGATGGATAATGCCATGTTTGGGAGCTTGCATGTAGGCTAATATTTATGTGCTGTATTACCTGTGCTTTCAATGACATGGAGTGGTGTCCTTGGACACTGACGATTGTGAGGTATTGAGAGGGGCTAAACAAATTCCTCACAGTCTTCGTTTGTTATGTAACAGACATGAAACTGCCAACACTGATCTGATATTACACTAAGTATGTAACTTTCATATCTTTGTTGCCTTTTTCTAAATGCTTTTAGATGCTTTGACTTTTTGCATTTTGTTGATTCCTTCCCACATCTTGTATTTTTACTCAGTTTCCCATGCTTCTTATTGTTCTGCATAGGTTCAGCTATTGTTTTTGTGCCTGCTTGTAGAATTCATTTTTTACCCTGTTATCTATTTGCTTGTCTTGTGTTTGGTGGTCTAATTAAATGGGCAATATTATGAATCTCATGATTTTATATGATTAAGCATTCTCCTCCTCCTGCCCCTACCACATATAAATTTAAAATTTTCTGTATTCTACTATAACGCCATAAATGTTGTCTGTTTTTCATATAACATGACTGATACTGATGTAATTAAAGTAAGCATGAAAAACGAGATCATAAGGAAATATATTTAGAACAGTTTTTGCTCAAGATCTGTGCAGCTTTACAGATTTGCCCAGGCAAATTAATGTAAAATCCCAGTGCAAGCACTTTGGTTTTTGAAAAGTTTAGAGGAGTGTCATTTCCTAATAATAATTATTGGTCTTAATTTTATTTCCACAGGGGAACTGATCACAGCTTCATATGAGCTTGGAGTAAGTATTAGTTATATTGTTTCATTTGTTCTACCATTAGCTGCTTTAAGAATTAAGGAAGTTTAATTAACCATCATGCAAAGTAGATTAATTTATTTTATAACTGTAGTTTGCAATAACTTGCAAGCAGAGTATATGAGAATTTACTTTCTATATAAATCCAATTAAATAAATCACATTATAAAAAAAAACATCTGCCTTACAGAATGCACTGCAGACAGTTTATTATCAACCCGCTTTTTATGTAAGCTGGGAAGAATGCAATAAATCGTGTTAAGTGCTATAATATGTTTCATTAGTGAGTAAATGTTGTTATGGTGCAGTGATCCTTTTAGTTGAGACCTAAAGGATGTCATCATAGTAGTAATCCAACAGTGCAAGTTTTCAAATTATTGTGGTCCTTACAGAGGCTCTGCGTACTAAGAAACATCCAAGGAATATGCTGCCTGAATAAGAGAATATGGAATTAAAAGATTTGTTTAGTTTCATGTACATTTAATCGTAGCTCACTTAAGTGGATGCACTGGAGACTTAAAGGAGCATGAATGGAAAATATTAATTAAGGGATTTAAGTAATTCATGTTACAAGATAATGAATACTGGACATTAGTATATGCTAAGAATTTCTGCCTATCATGCCTCAAAACACATGAACTATCCCGTAAAACAATGATTTGTTTTTGTCAGTTATGCATATATTTTCGTGGTGGCAGAAGGAAATGATACTTCTATTCTGAGTGATTTTTTTTTTCTTCAGTTGGGAAGCCTTGATGTTGATTTGGTACTGGGTGGTGGTAATCCCAGGTCATCATGTTCAGTGGTGTAATGATTTATAAAACTGTAGCAAGTGAATTTGGCACCTTGGGCAACACACCAATTTAGTGATCCATCTTATGTAATCATATAACGACAGCCAATAAACTGTCTTTCAAACTGTTGTGTTAAGTAGTTAAGTTTTTTTAAGCTAGTTTAACTACATAACACAACAGTCTGACAGTTTATAGGCTATTTGTAAGTGATTATAATCACTTAGTGACCATTCCCTGCAAGCTGGCACCAAGGGCAGGTGCCCCATTTACTGCATTCGTCTAATGGCACAGATGCTTCAAATGGAATAGGGGGATGAATTTTTTAAATGTATAGATGTTTTACTGCTGTTGCTTAAAACTCTGGAATCTTTTGTAGTATTTAGTAAATCAAATATAAATGTGCAAGAACTGAAATATAGCAGCTCAAGAGAGACAGAAAATGTCTCCTACATGGCATACTGATCTGTCACTTTCTAGTTTATCTTAATCTGGTGTGATCTTATAACATTTAACAAAGATTGGTTAGTCAGTGAGTCATTTTTAATTAAACTACTTAGTCTGCATTTTTAAATTAATGGGTTTGGCAAATTGTGAACTGATGGTATTTGAACTGTGTGGCTGTAACACTTCTACCAAGATGGCATGTTTAGTACATACAGGCATTTACCTGAGATGTTGTGAACTGTAGGAAAAAACTGTTTTTGAAGAAAAAGTTACTACATCACCTTGTTAAGGACCAGAAAGAAATGGGGACTTGATTGTGAGCTCTATTTTGCATTATGAAATATAGCAACCTAGATTGTCATAGCAGATAAAGACCTGTAAGTCTGTATTTCTCTAGCTCCTGTGTAATCTGTGGCTCTTGCTTAACTAATGCCTTTTTTCTCTGTAACTTAATTGCCTCATTTCTGTCCAGTAATTTCTTAACCTCCATCAACATATTTCATTTAATATCTTGTTCCAGAAGGCTCTTTCAATCTTCTGTTTACTACAGTTCTGAAGAAGTACAGCATTTTATGGATCAAAGCTCTTAACCAGTATGGAATGAAGCATTTTAATATATTGGTGATTGTTTTTCTTAACATTTGTTTTCTGTGTTACATTAGTTCTTGTTGGCATTTTTCTTTGGGTTTCCACCTACCCGATGTTTGTGCAAAAATGAGTTCTTTCCTGTCTACCCAGAGCAGTCCACATTTTTGTCATAAAACTGTTTCATTTTTCTTTTTGTACATCTTCTTTTACTATACAGTGCACTTGGACCCTTGGAGTCTATGAATCCCCTTGATGTACTTAAATGCTTCTGTCATACTCTCCTCTGCTTCCTTTCTTCATGACTGTACATATTGAGCTTTTACTTTTCTTTTCATTACAGCTTCTGTTGTATTTTGTTCATTTTTTATATTATATTCTTCAGTTGCTGTCAGCCTAGATTTTGCCTGATAAGGTCAGTAGACCAGCCCACCTATATGGTTAACAAATAAGTAAGTAAACAAGTACATGGTGAAAAGTGCACACTGTTTTTGTTGCTGTATTCCAAACATGTCTCTTCTCTGTGTAGCCACTTGGTCTCAATAGACCCCTTCTACATACAACTGATCCGAGGTTGTCTATTTTCATCCGATTCAACACTTGGTGGGTGTTTGATCAGATCTGACCTTGGCACTATCTCTGAGGCTTCACATATCCAGGGCTCTGACTCTTCCCCTAGTCATAAGTACCTCCGATCTCATTTGCCACCTGAATCATCAGACATCTTCTACGAGGGTTCCTTCATTGTAAAGTGCATCCTTACTGTGTGTTCATTATCTTTCTGATCTCCTCTCCTGCTGAGAGATTTGCCTCTCCAGATTCTTTCTCTTGTGCTTTTTTTTGTCTAGGCTATAGTATTATATCAATAAAAACAAAAGTTTTATTATGTAGTTTAGGGTTAGACAGTAGGATAGTTGTCCTCAGCTCCTTGTAGTTACTTCTTTGTAGACAGAGTCTTCTGTTTTGGTGTGCCTTTGTTTTGTTACTTAGTACCATTGCTGTGTTATTGGTGTCATTGAATGTAACATTAGTAAGTGTGTTTAGGATGTCTGTTGGCCACAGGGTTTAAGAAGTGTGCTGAATGCAGGCACAAAATCCTCCATCAAGATCTGCATTCTTTGTGTCTACTGTTTGGAGGCTGACTACCTTGACAAATGGGAAACCTGTTCTTTTGCTACTAGAGCTGTTAAAACTTGAAGAGAAAAACTAGTAAAAGGTCTTCGTCTTCCACAGACAGGGCCTTCCCTTCTTGCTAGTTCATCTTCTACCATTGCTGCCTCTTCTCCAGTCAAGAGGCAGAATAAACTTAGGACCAAAGACAAAGACAAACCAAGAGAGTCCAATGAGAAAGAGTCTGAAAAAGGAAGACAGAGAAAAAGAAAAGTTAAAAAATCCATTAATAGGTCTCTGGATCCCTTTGCTTCAGCTGGTTTGGATCCTGAAGTTACTAGGGGGTTGGACCCATCAGTACCTCAGACCTGACCTTCTTCACCGCTGCTCCAGTTCTTGCTAGAACCTGTAAGCCTGAGGTTACATTCTCGTATTCTGCAGGAAAAAAGATTTTTGAGGCCACCCTTGGTGGCATCTTCTGTTCGGTCATTCAGAAACCTTACCAAGCAAGATGTCAATAGATAGATGATGAAGTTCTTGAGGACACAAATTCAACTTGGGGTTCTCTTGGTGCCATCACCCCTGGATGTGCAGAGTACTGATCCAGCAACTCCTCCTCTTTCTCTATCTCCAGTACTTGTCCATCTATCAGACCTGGCTATCCTGGATCTGACCTGCCTTGGTCCACCTTTGTTGGCAAGAACAAGAAAGAAAAAAGCCAGCAACTGGTGAACCGTTGAAAAAAGGTAGTTTAATAAACTACCTACCGGTTTCGGCCCGGATTTAAACATGGCCTTCTTCAGTGTTTTACAATAGAGCCAAACATATGCAGCTTTTATAAAGCCTAACTTGACATGATAGGTTAAATAGAACATTAATATGCTCATGAATATTCATTAGTATTATGCATCTGACAATTTTATAGGACAACCTATTTATATATTCAATAAACAATATTATAACTCAGAAAAATGACATACTGTGCTTACATATTGTTTTTATAAACATTCATTAAGACCTGGACTGAATAATGCACCAAGTTTGGTGATCCATTTCTTTTCTTTTAGGTCCAGTTTTTTATGCCAACCCCCTTTATTTGTTCTGTCACCAATAATTTTATCAATAATTGTAAAATGAAATTGTGCCGTGTTGTGTATAAGAGTGTGTTTATATAGTGCATTAGATGTCTTTTTGCATCTAATGTCACTAAGATGTTCCGACACCCGTAGTTTAACAGGCCGAGAAGTTTGCCCAACATAAAACGAGTGACATATACAACAAGCCATATATACTGCCCAATCAGTATTGCAATTTGCAAAAAATTGAATATCAAACACTTTATTGCTATTCCTACTGGTGAATTCTTTTGTTTTCACAATAGATTTACACTTCACACAGTGGCCACAAGGGAAGCAACCAATAAGTTTGTCCCCCAAAATCGTTGTTTGATATACATTAGGTAAAGTAGATTCAAAATGATGTTTGTAATGATTGAAGTAACCCGCCAGATTCTTTCCTTTACGAAAGGAGAATAAACATTTATTTGGAATGATTGTTCTAATCCTAGTGTCTGCTTCCAATATGTTCCAATTATCCTGAATAATATTGATAAAGTTATTGGTATTTCTACCATATGTTGTTGTAAAACGTAATGTATTTGTCTTTATAGATTTCTTCTTGTACGTCAATAGATTTGATCTGTGTAAACCTGAGGCATAATGATGAGCCATTGTAACATACCCTGAGCTGTAACCCCTATCAATAAATCTATTGTACAAATCTTGAGCATGATGACCAAAACTGATATTATCAGAACAATTCCGTCTAATTCTAATAAATTGTGATTTTGGAATGTTTTTGGCGATGTGTTTTGGATGAAAGCTGGAGGCATGGAGAATGGTGTTGTATTGGGGAAATTTCCTATAGATTTCAGTTTTTAGAGTATTATCCAAATTCCTAGTTACCAAAACATCCAAAAAGGTTATTGATTTTTGATCATAGGTAATGGTAAATTGTATTCCCCATTTGTTATCATTCAAGTATTCCATGAATTCTTGAAGGTATGAAACATCCGATCTCCACACCATCCAGCAGTCATCCAAATATCTACGCCAGATGTCAATATCAGGTAGAAAAAGATTATGAGTATCATCATAAATCATAATCTGTTCTATATAGGCCATAAATAGGTCAGCATATATGGGGGCAAAAGATGCCCCCATTGCTGTACCCTTGATTTGTAAAAAACATTCCTGATTGTAGACAAAAACATTTTTGGTCAACACATGCTCAGTTACATTTAATAAGAAAGTATTGAAATCCTGGTGGATACATATTGGATTGATGCAACCAAAATTCAATAGCATCCAATCCCGCCCAGTGTGGAATGTTAGTATATAATGAACACACGTCCAAAGAACAGAGCCACCAATCAGAATCTAACTGCATGTCATTCACAATACCCAAAAATTGAGTAGTGTCCTGTATACGTGATCTGACAAATGTTAACAAAGGTTTCAGATGCATAGTCAGAAATTCAGAAAGGGGCTCAGTTAATGATCCCATGCCCGACACAATCGGCCTACCGGGTGGATGTAAGAGATCTTTATGTATTTTCGGCAGAAAATAGATATACTGTCTAGTGGGGTCAGAGATTGTTAGATGGTTAAATGTTTTTTTGGATATAATGCCATTATCAAGAGCAGAGTGTAAGAATTCATCTATTTCTTTTTTAAATACTGGGGTGGGATCAAGTGGCATTTTTGTATAGTATCGAGCATCATCCAATTGTTTATGTGCTTCAATATCATAATAGCTCCAATCTAATACTACCACAGCCCCTCCCTTGTCTGCATTGATAATGACCAAATCTTTATTGCGTACTAATTCTTCTAAACAGGATATATCCACATCAGTCATATTGTTGGAAATTGGTGAACAATGATTGTATTGAAAATGTAACTCATTAAGAACACTGCGCAAGAATAGATTAACAGTAGGATGCATGGGGGGTATAAATGATGAAGTATGGTATTTGAAAAAATCAGTTTGTGATTGTACAGCATCTTCTTTATCCTGAAAAAATAATTTGAGATTAATAAGTCTACAAAATGAAAATAAATCTTGTGTAAAATTATCCTCAGGCACAAAAAAACCCGGAATAAAAGATAATCCTTTATTAAGTAATGATGTTTGTTCAACTGTAAGCTCAGTACTTGAAATATTGTATACATTATTTACTTGTTCGTCAGTATTTGCATCAAATTTTGTAGACTTGTAACTTTTCCTGTGCTTCCTGCCACCCCTCCTCCCTCTATGTTCCCTAAAGGGGATGTATAATTTTTTCTTTTAGGAGTGGGGGAATCCAAAGTGGACTGTGTCTCCGTGTCTGTCCCTGATGAGGTGTCATAATCCGTAGATTCAATATTGCTAGCATGTCCTTTCAGTATAGAACGCGGACGTTTCCTTTTATAATTAGATGAATATTTGTTTTTATTCTGCCCATCTTGGAATCTAACATGTCTAACATTTTTGAAAGGTTGTCCCTTCTCATAATCCGAAACATCACGAGTAAATTTTTTGATTTTTCTTTCTTTCAAAATAGTATCAAAACTTAGTAACTCAGTACTTAGTTTCGAAAGTAGGGCAGGAAAGTAACTTTCATTTTGGTAGTAGTTACATTCTTGAATGGACTTTAGAACTAAACTGGTTTCTTTATCAATAGTCCTAGCATAATAGTCAGATAAAGAATTTACAAATTTGGTTGAACACTCTTGTTGGATTGCAGACCATTCTGAAGTTAAACTTTCATCAGGGTCTGTCACTAACGGCTGAATTTTAACCCTGAGACCCCTTGGGCAAATGCCCTTAGCCAAATAGGCTTTAAGTAATTTGTGGTGCCAAACGCAAGATCTAAGTGTCTTCATATTTTTATTGAGTTCAGCAAAATTTTTTTCACATTTTTGTTCAGGCTTCATGGAAATGATATTCCCAGAGGCCATTGATTCATCACTAATACCAAAAGGTGCAAGATCATCCTTATCTGCCGACAAGTTCAAAAATATTTTGTTTAAATCCATGGTTGGTTTTATATTGTCCAAATTATTGTCAGTATAACCACGTCCTGTACTTAATTCTAAAAATGATCAGACAATAATGGCAATATGTAAGTAATACACCTTATGGCCACGTCATATACAGGACAATAATGGTATATTAAATATTACTCCTGAACCATTGGTTGGCATCCAAATTATACTAAATAATATAGATATGAAATATTTTTATTCTTAGTGGTCTCAAAGGTAAAAAATAAAGCCTAACTGTACACACTATGTAGTTCAATAAACCCCAATTTTGTATATGACTATTGCATTTATTTCGGAAACGTGCACCAGAGTAAACAACTGGTGATATAAGTCTATTAGTGCACAGTTGAAAATATATCTATATTGAGTATTAGAGTAATAAATATATCACAATAATTATCCTAAAGGTCCTATAGTATATATATCTATAATATAGAGATGAACAGTCCACTTGAATGACAGGAAACCTTATACAGTACAGTGTACCAATTGAGGCAACCTAGCAAACCCAATATTGAATTCTTTAAAAAAAGGTAATTTTTATCAGAGTGATAGTATACCTATTAGCACATATGTAATCGAAACACATTTAGCATATTTATAAAGCATAGAATGGTCCAATATGGGTTGCAAAAAAATTTTTGGTATATTATTGCAATCATTCAGGGCACAAAACCACAATATTGTAACAAACCGACTAATAATAAACATGAAATGCAACTATACTCAAAGGGTTTATATGAGCATATACAATTATAATAATACTAACACTGAAAAGATTATAACCAGTATTGTGGAAGAGGTGCCCAATGACATTTAACATAAAAATGAAACTATATTTTTGCAAACCTTACTCATATATGTTCATAGAGCACATAATTACAATAGTTCTATGGACCATATAATATACTAATGATGAAATAGTGTTCACTAGATGTTATAAAACATCCAACATTGAGATTACTATTTTAAATTGGACATTTATATAATGCAATAAACGTAATCGCTAGAGTAGTCAAAACCCATCATATTAACAACCATTCACAAAAAATATTTTCTTGGGGGACCGTAAAACAATGTTCCACTTAACATCTAAAAAAGATGATATGCCATTCAAGGAACAAATAATAATGATGATTAAATACGGGCCCTAATATAGACTGAACCAAGTACACATCAAAAAATGAACAAAAGAAATATTCCATATACTTTCTGACCAAGCTTTCTTATATTTGTCAAACAGGTGCAGAGCACAGTATTGAAGCTCTATAGTTGGTAACCACAATTATAGAATAATTAACCAAACATATATGATTATCATGCCCTTAATATAAACCACCTTTGTTGGCACCAACAGTTTGTGTTACTTCAACTCCAACTGTATCCAGTTCTCTTTTGACACTAATGCAGTCAGATCAGAAAGAGTCTCAGACTTGAAGCATCATCTTTGAGACTTGAGAGGATGGGTCAACTCCGAAGTTAAAGGAGTTGTCTCACCCTCTTGAGGCTTCAGACCTCGACAGCTTGGATGAGAGATTGGCCTCAGAGCAGAGGATTGTCTGTTTTGAAGAGTCCCATTCTTCGGACAGGAGGAGATCTCTCTCGGACCCAATGGCAGCTTCATCCTTTGAGGGTTCTGAGATGGTTTTGGCTGTGCCAAAAGAAAAGGCAGTACCACTCAGCTTGGCTCAACCCAAACCTCAAGAGAATTCTGTTTCTTCTTCTTCCCTTATATTCTATCCAGCAAGAACAGTCTGCACCACAGGCTTCTGAGATAGCTGACTATGAGAGTTCCCAGTCTGATTCCAACCCAGCTGACCACCCACCAGTTCAAGTTCACAGGATCACAGGAAGTAGATGGGCAAATAGAAGCATGTGGGCTCATCCCCTGTGTCATTCACAGAAGACATGGAGTTGCATGAAGGTGAAGGTTCCCCTAGATCCCTCCCAGCAGACGTCACCTTTAGTGAGATTTTAGAATTGATGAAATAATAAGGGGATGGTTCATAGGTGACCTTCATTGGAGGAAACCATGTTCTTGGAGGCCATTTGTTCTGTTGTAGCTTCATCTCTGTGTAGTACTTCCCATTGATTCCCTTTTTGACCTCATGGATCAGTGGGCTTGGAAGGAACCTGATGTGGTGGAACTAATACCGAAGAAGCCAGATAGGATCTTGGCAGCAACCAAGGACAGGAAGCATTGGAGCAGAGGTCCACCAATGAATGCCATGGTGGTAGTAGCAGCCACTAAGAAAGGATAATCGGAAGTTCTTTCCTCTCACCAACCCCCTAACAGGGAGTCTAAGGTTTGAGAAATGGGCAGATGCTTCAATGACTTTCACCCTTCAAGCACTGAACTATTTGACTTATTTAACATGAGTCCAGAGAGACTTAACTAAAGAGCTCTCCAAGTCTCACTCGCTGGTAACCTGGCTGCAGATGTTTAGAAGACTGTGGACTCCCAGCTATCTTCCCTCCAGTCTGTATCAAATGTTACCTTGCAACTGCTGTCTAACATAGTTCAGTATGGCCAGGATGCAAAAAACTCCCTTACCAGCCGAAGTAAGAAGCTGAGATACCACGTAAAATCCTCCAAAGCTAGTTATGAAAATAAAATTGCCAAAGATTCCAAAGACACCAACAAGGCATTGTATAACTATGTCAAGAATCTAAATGGCAATGCTCAGATCTGTTCTGAGCCACAACAGAATGGCATTAAATATAGTGATCCCAAGGATATTGCCAGTATCCCGGCAGATCAGTTCAGTGCCAACTTCATCCCCCTCTCACCCCCTAAACGGCCCATCTCAATACTGGAATATTGCCAAATTCCAGTAATAACGGCCACACAGGTAGAAAACACACTCTCCAAAGCTAAGAATACAGCATCCATGGGACCAGATGAGACCCGGGCTGTGTATTACATGAACTACAAAATGATCTGGCACCTCACCTAAGTTTCGTGTTTAATCATAGCCTCACCTCAGGTTTCGAGCCCACTGAGTGGCACACAGCTACAGTTATCCCACTCCACAAGGGGGGATCTACCTTGGATCCCGGGAACTACCGCCTCATCAGTCTGATGAGCCTGATCTGCAAGGCCATGGAACGTATTATCATGGAACTTCTAAACAAAGACATCGGCAACCTTCAAACACTGGACCCCACCCAGTTTGGATTCGTGAAGGGCTGATCTTGTCTCCTGAACCTGATTGACTTCTTCGAACCAGTCTCCAGAGCCGTGGACGAGGATAAGGTGGTCCACACAGCCTATCTGGACCTTGCCAAGGCCTTTGACACCATCCCCCACTCTGGAATCATAGATAGACTTACTAAACTGGGCATTAATCCCTATGTCACTCGATGGGTTGCCAAATGGCTTACTGACAGAACCCACTCTGTAAAAGTAGCTGACTCCAAATCCAGCTCCAGACAAGTGACAAGTGGAGTACCTCAGGGTTCAGTCCTGGGACCGCTCTTGTTTGGCATCTACTTCTCTGAAGTACAGGCCAACACAAAGTGACTCTGGCTAACAAAGTTCGCAGGTGACTGCAAACTGGGAGCCATTATTGAATCCCCAAATGTTATGGATACTCTACAAAAGGGCCTTACAGAAACATATACTTGGTGCCAGAGCCATGGGCTCAAACTGAATGCCAAGAAATGTATAGTTATCCCCTTTGGGAAAAAAACATGTATCCGTGAATTACCACATAGTGGCAGTACACTAAACACTGAAAGTGTGATAAGAGACTTGGGGACACAGGTGGACAGTGGTCTCACCTTCGCTAACCACATCACCACACCAGTCAGGAAATCCTTCAATGTGGCACACCTCATCACAAAGGGCTTTTCATCCAGAAAAAAGGAGGTCATTGTCCCACTGTACTCATCCCTCATTAGACCCATTATAGAATACAATGCCCCATTTGGTATGTACCTCTCAAGACATCTGCAACACCTGGAAAGGCAGCAGAAATACCTCACTAAAAGAATCACAGGCCTAAAGCAGATGCCCTACACTGACTGCCTTATACTCCAGCTATACTCTGTCGCATATCATCTACTTAGGGGCGATCTCTGGTTAACATAAAAGGGCATGTCAAACCCAGTGCTGTTGAACATGCTATACTTCAAGAAATCCCAATCCCTTAGAGCCAAACGCTCCAGGGATCTAAACCTTGTCATCACAATAAATGAAACATGCTGGTGGGTTAGGTTCCTGACCCAGAGACTCCCCAGACTCTGGAATAGACTGCCCATACATGTCAAGCAGAGCACCTCTTTGGCCCTCTTCAAAAGGAACCTTGACGTTTGGATGGGAGAAAGGAAATTCACCCCGGGGATCACGTCAGTCGCCCTGCTAGACAGGGGTCCAGGGAAGTAAATAGTGTGGCAAGAAGTAGCCAGAGAATTGTTATGGCTAGTTTTGTATAGGCCCTAGAGCCGATAGCCTAGTACCAACCTATAAACCTATAAGGGCACCAGGGCTGGCATTGCTGTACACTGACATTCCCAGAAGCACCTTTGTGATTTCACTGAAGGCTTTAAGATGTCCTTTGTTAATGCCTCATTTGACAGTTCCACACTTAGGCCAAAGGTAAAAGGCACTCTGAGGAGGCGTCAACAAGAGGGTAAAACTCTCTGCAGTGGGAATTCATTTTTCTACCCCACAAAGAACCTTCTCTAGGAATCAGAGGGGTGGCAAGAAGATGTGGTTCCACAAATTGCAGGGTTATTATTACAACATTCCTGGTAACAGACACCCACATGGCAGAGGAGGAGGTAACTCTAATGGATGTCTCCCAAGAAGTAGAGGCGGACTGCAGAATTGGTGCTTTTGCGGTTCCTTTACTGAAAAGCCCTGCCACTGCTCCTGAAAGGTTGCCCAACTACTGCACTCTAGAAGCAGACGACTGAGTTTATCAGTGCACCTACAAGCCTGGCAAAACATAACATATTCCTGGGTGCTAAACTTAATTTCCAGAGGCTACTGAATTCCCTTTTCTTTTCCTCGAATAAAACAGAAGAAAGTTCCTGACATTCCACCCAGTCATTGGAAACCTGCAGCACAGAAATTTCCAAGCTGCTAGAAAAAAATCATCCAAATGGTCCGCGAAGGCCAACTAGAGTCTGGAGTTTATTCAGGGTTCTTTTTGGTACACAGAAAGATGGGGGACCTCTGACCCATTCTAGATCTAAGTCATTTAAATTAGTTTGCAGAATGGACAAAATTCTGGATGGACATGATCCAGTCCATATTGCGTCTTCTGAAGAAGGATGATCAGATGTGCTCAGTAAATCTCCAGAATGCATCCTATCATATAAAGTAAAGACAGAGAAGCATTCCTGGAGGTTTCTCCATTTCCAGCTGAGAGCCAGTCATTACCAGTTTAGAATGTTGCCCTTTGGTCTCACCACAGCCACCAGGGTGTTCCCAAGATAATGGCAGTGGCTGCAGCACATCTGCATCTGCAAGGGATTCACGTTTTCCCATATCTCAATGATTGGCTCCTCACTGCTTCTTCCAAGCATGTCCTGTTCACCATCCGGACCTTCTGCTCCACCTAATACAAAACCTAGGAATCACTATGAATTTAGCTAAAAGGCACGTGGACCTGTCACAACAAAAATTTAATTGGATGTCACCCAGACCCCGCATTGCAAATTGCCAGATTACCCCACTTCAGAGTATTCCTCCTACATCTGGTACCCAAATGGGTACATCCTTCACCCTCAGCAAGGTTAATTCTGTGACTGGTAGGTGTCCACAATGTTACTGGTCCCTGTGAAGATTGGGTGAAGATAGATGAAGACTGCCATCCTAGCCAGATAGAATTTTGGAGATAATTCTGTCATCTGTAAATATTAATGTAAACCATAGGCTTGTTGTCTTAAATGGTAAAAATAGTGTTACATGTGGAACTGGAAAAAAAAATGTAACACTCTACTGATCAAGTAAAGCATATTGTGACCCTTTGATGTAAACATGACTCTGGCCGGTCTAGATGAAGGAATTCTTGCTATTGTTTTAAGGCCAGAGTTAATGGCTAGAACTTGCATGCATAAATGTCCTTTATTGCTCTGGTTTCTGCCCAGAGGTGAAGAATGTAAAGGTAGTTTCTGTTAGCCTGGAAACCCAGGGAAGTATGAAGAATGATGTAATGTAACCCAGGTGAGTGTGAAGAATGATGTAATGTGAACCAGGAATATGATTTTAAAAAACAGAGAGAATTAAGCCTTTTTGTCTTGACCATCCAACTCATCAGCACTGTCTTGCTCTATATGTAAGTTTATCTTAGACTTGTGTTTTCTCTTAGAAATAGCTAGAAACTAGAAAGACTAGACTGTGTTTTCTGTGATGTCAGAACTGTACTAATGAATTATTTTAAGTATTTCTCTGTGATCTCTGAACTTTTGACTAGCACTGTGTAGTAAAAAGTATTGTCTTGTGTTTTGACTATTTGTTATTAAATATTTTTAAACCCTTTCAACTGTGGCTGTTTTTGTAGAGATAATTTAAGCTCTTTAGAGTACTTGCATGCCTTTTATAAAATTGTACAAAGCCATTTCAATAACTTTAGCCCTTGGATATACTACCAATTGGATAATAATATTGCACAGTAATAATTGGACACCCTTTTAATGGCCTTTGAGTATCTGATAAATATTAGTGGGTGGTGGCAGTTGGTACTACTGTATAGTCTGGGAAAAAGGGGTACAGCTGGAGAACCTGTGCCAGCCTTCCCCAGGTGTGTCTGTGGGGTTGTATACACTCTTCTCAAAGTGTGTGTGTGTGTGTGTGTGTGTGTGTGTGTGTGTGTGTGTGTGTGTGTGTGTGTGTGTGTGTGTCAGCTACTTGGGCATGGACATGAAGCACTGGTTGGACAGAGAGAGTGCTGGAGGTTTTAGCTTGCCCACTGGGCTGAGATCTGAACCCTATAGCTGTGCCAGTGGGAAGTCTTATTGGGGACCTGGAGAGCAAGGGAGCGACCAGCCTCGGACTGACTATGATCTCTGTGTACCCTTGAGGGAAATTGAACTTTACTGTGTGTGTTTGTTGTCCTTTCCTCCTATATGAGGCGCCCCTCACTGGTGTTAGAGGTGATGATTGAGGCTCCTTGATTGCTGAGCCAGGGCATGGGCGTCACAGTCCCTTTAGCCAAGTTCTACATGAGGCTACTCCAATGGACTCTCTGTGCAGTGCTCTCAAAACAGTTACACATTGCATGCAACCACTTGAATTACTCAAATATGCAGAGATCATATCAGCTGATGAATAACATCTTCGTTAGTGACGGAATGTCATCCCTTTCATACCTATCCACCTTTGGCTGTCATAACCACCAATGCCTCACTTTTAGAGTGGGAGCAAGGTCATTTCAAAGTGGTTCTTGGTCACATCTAGAGGCCAATCTTCACATCAAGGTCTTGGAGATGAGAGCAGTCCTTCTAGCATTGCACGCATTGTAGGACATTCTCCCCAAGGGTGTAATTTCCATACAGATGGACAACATGGCAGTAGTCTGGTACATCAGCAAACAGGGAGGAACCCACTCATACCCTTGTTGTTGAGAAGCCATGAGAGTATGGGAATGGGTGTTGTCTTTGCACCTTTTTCTGATAGCAATGCACATCTCAGGGATGTCCAGTCTGTTAGCAGACAGATTGAGCAGAACTATCTTAATGCCTTGCAAGTGGTCCCTCAGTCCAACAGTGACAGGTTTGATTTTCCATCATTGGGACCAGCCTTGATACAAACATTTTGTATCCCCTTGAAAAAGTGCAGCATTTACTTTGCTCTGATTCCTGCACAGGGATCATCGCCGAAGGATGCTTTGGTCCACAATTGATCCCCGTCCGCCTTTATGCATTTCCCCAGTTGCCCCTAAATTCATCCTGAAAGTAAGAACTAGTACATCCCTCATGAAAGTTGGATCAGTTTCCACATCTCTTGTCTCACCTGTCCAGTCTGCGTCCTGCAGACCAGAAGTCCATGAAATTAACTGCATGGTTCCTCCAGTTCTGACTTTAGCCAGAGATGCCAGGCTGCCAGCACTGGTTGTGCCAAATATTTCAGACTCACAAAAACAGTCCATAAAAATTTATAGCAAATAGCCCAGATGGAAAATCTTTTCTGTATCAAAAGGAATAGATACATTTTCTGCTCCCATCCCTTTCATACTGGAGTAGTTTCTGTCTGAGGTTTTCCATAATGGATCCATTTTTTCCTCAGAGTACGAATGGTTACAATTTAAAATTTCCACATTGTATAGAGGTATCATTCTGAACTATCACTAAAAGTCTCTTCAGCCTTTTTGAGGACAACATTCCTTCTACAACCACCAGTCAGAAACCCAGTCCTTCCATGGGATATAACTGTTTTGCTCCAAGCATTAACTCAACCTCCCTTTGACTTAGCAGGATTAGCAGATTTGATGGTCCTTTCTTGGAAAACTCTTTTCTTGTGGCTGGTACATTGGCGAGACAAATTTCAGAATTACAGACCCTTTCTTGAAACCACCTTAGCTGATTTTTCATAAAGACAGAGTTTCTGTAAGGACTAAAGCATCCATTCTTCCAAAGGGGTCATACAAAGCAAATTTAAACCAACCCATCAACCTACCAATGTTTTTTTTTTTTTATCAGATTCCCAGAACATAGGACTGAAGAATTTTAGTGCAGAGAACTGCTCAGATTGTGGGGTTCCCCGTACAGACTGCAGGGTTTAATGAGGTTTAGTTCTTAAGTATCACCTCAGAAGAAGGAAGTCAAGAATGCAATCTCTAAATATTGGTCTATATTTGATTCTGACAGTAAAATATTAGAAGTTGTAGGTGAACAATCGCATTTTATATATAAAAGACATAAGAACTTAAAAGGCATTTTCGAAAATCAAACGATTAGTTGTAGAAGGTCAGTTCCTATTAGGGGTACCAGAAAATGTTGACATTGCAATCAATTTTCATTTACATTAGACGATGAATATGTTGAGATAAAGGGTCAGTGAAGATGTGTCAGACTGGCTGATGGGTGTAATTGTGCTACTACAGGAACTGTTTAAATTGCTGCTTGCAACCACTGTAACACGTTTTATGTAGCAAAACAGAAATATCTCAAAGCAGATGCATATAGGAGCATAATTATGACATTAAAAGAAGCAATTTGAAAAATGCTGTGTTTAAACACACATTTTGTTGTGTTGATTGTAAGATGTTTTTTGTTTGCGGTCTTGGAAAAGGTGGACCAGAATTCTAGGAGGGACCTTGGGAAACCGTGATTGAATGTAGTGAACTGCTATGGCAGCTGAAGCTAAATGCAATAAATCTACCTGGTTTAAATTAAAATGTTTCTGTTGCTAGTGTACTTAAACTGCACGCTGCAAAATTGTGAAGTTTTAATATTTATGTTTAGATTGTTTATTAACTTTATTGGATTAGTAGTTTGTCATATTTTATGTTTACATAGTATTTATAAATTGGATTTATGTATTTTAGTATTAACATTTTTATGAGAGTTTTACAAGAGAACTTAAAAGTATACTTATGTAAAAGTAGCATTATTAATAGGCATATGATTTTAAGAATTGTCATTAATTTATTTGTGATCTATTTGATTGGAAGTGATGCTTTACTGGAAAGTTCTGATGAAGTCCAAGATTATTGATAGTGGACAAAAGTGCTTAACCTTTAATAAAAGTCTATTTAGATACTATCCTGTTTCGTACGTTTTAGAGGCAAGTGCTGTTTTTCCCAGATTCTTGAACAATATATGCTGCATATATTGGATGTTCATCACCGACTCATATTTCTATTCTCATAGAATGAAACACTTCAGGAAATTTGACCAAATATTCATTGCCTTTTTTAGACCAAAATTGGACAATGCAGTTTCTTTTTCTTCTGTGGGCATCCCTTTATAAAAAAACTATAGTTGAAACCATTTATTCTCCCTACTGATTTTTCATTTACAGTCTTTAAGATCTTATTTTAAGTGTGTTTTCTAAAGAAATAAGACTGCCCAGCATACTGTTTTCTACATGTTGTACTTTTATCAAATCTCAGTCATGTTGCACAACACTGTGTTTGTTATAGAATGTGGACACATATTTTGATATTACTTCCATTATTTGATCTTGTGTATATACCAAATCTCCTTCAGCCTTTTTTGTAACTGTTGTCATGCCAATCTCTAGACTTCTTACTTTTACCTAACCATGGATTAACTACTACTTTCCTTTTAAACAATATAATTTATGTACACTCGAACTTTATCTTTTCTCTCTTTTATTCAGAAATTACCCTTTTTTTCCAGAGCTGCAAGATTATTGCTGTGACAACTGGTCATGTTTATGTTCTTCCAAATAATTTACAATCAGCTTTTTGTTGTTTATACCAGTCCTTCTTTATAGACTTTTTCTTAAGTTTTCATTTATATACCATCCACCACTCTCTCCATTTTAAATAAAATGCCTGGATGTATTTGATCTTCCCACAGTTTTAAATTTTTAACTATCATTATCGGTACCTTTCATACTGCTTCCCATGAACCTGTTAATACCTTTACCTTCTCATCTAGCGTGTATTGCCCCAAAGAAGCCCAAACAACATAGTGATAAAAAAAAAAGTTTGTCTCCCTCTTGCTAATTCTTACATGGCATGAGAAAACAATACATGATATATATCCCCTTTACATGGTCGACATTTCATATAGTCGAAGACCATATGGTCGAGACCATATGATCGACTTTTGAAACATTGACCATGCGGAACGGGCATCTCTGTACAGTGTGGAATGGAAAGATTTCCATCTTCCACACTGTAGTGCAATCTCAGAGTCGGTATATTTAAGTTCCAGGGGGTGTGGTTGTGGGAGCCCCCCACAGGGGGGTGCAGGGAGTCTTGCCCCCCCTGCTAGCAATGTGAAGGTAAGTGATTGTTGTTTTTTTTTTTTTTTTTTTTTTAACATGGTCAGCGATTCAAGAGTCGATCATATGGTGTCGGCCGTATGGTCTTCGACTTTATGAAATGCTGACCATGTGAAGTAGACCCCTATGAACAACAATCACTTGCATGCTATAGCCCTTACTGTTTAATGTAACTCATAACTCTCAAGCTTCTGTTAGTACATGTCATTATCCATCAGTCTGTGTATTGAATGTACTCTCTCTCAAACTGAATAGAAGTAAGTTTTAATGTCAAATGTTTCCAGTGTATCTGTACAAAACTGTATTTGCTACTTATTTTTCTCTAATCCGGATTTACATTAAAAAAAGAATTGGCCAACGACATTACATATGTTTTTTTTCAAACAAGCCTAAAAATTATGCATTAAAAAATGTCTCTTCCCAAAAAGTTTCATGTCGTAAATTAATTAAAAAATTACTCATCTTGCACCTTAAATACCTGTGGGATAATAACATTATCCGAAACTTCATATCTTTTTAGAGAGTCATCAGTGTTTAATTTAATGCAAACTACAATTTGCATTCTGTTTTTAAACAAAACTACCTGAGTTGCATCTGCTGCATATTTATATACACTGGATTTCTTAGTTCCATTTGGTTGTACTAATCATGATGTCTTTGAACTACCTGCAGTATTTTTTTTTACTGCCTAGTAGTTGCCGGGAAATCCATAGCCGTAAGACACATAGTACTTGCTACTGCCACAGTAACAGCTGATGTTAAGTTGTCTATCTTGCCTTTGTTCTTGCTGCTTCGGATCGGAGCCAATCCTCTGCTCTGACTCGGCCATCTTCTATAGCTCGAGAGCTGTTTACTGGCTCGAGGCTACCCCTTATCCCATGATGCCTAGAGATAGCTACCCAGATCTCGTTTGCTGCTTCAGCTGCGAGGTGTCGTTTTTCTGGCTCAGGCTCGTATAAAGTTTTTTCGTATAACTTTCTTACTCTAGAATTGTATTTTTTCAGTGTTTTATTGTTAACGTTTAGTCTTGTTTTTTGTGATAGCTAGTGTTTAATTGTAGTATCCCTTCCTTGCAGAACTCATTTAACTTAGAGAGTTCTCCCCAGCCCCTCCCCCCTATCTCTTCTTGTCAGGTTAGCTGTTTAGGTTAGAGGCTTTCCTTCTAACTTTCTTTCATAGGCTAGCCGTTTAAGTTAGAGGCTTTCCTATTTAAAAAAAAAAAAAAAATCCTTTAGCTTAGTCTCCTAGTGCAGTGTGTTTTTTGTGTAGACTATATTTTGCTTTGGTAACTGTTGTGGTATTTGTTATTTCCTTTTTTCAAGATGTCAAAGGAATCCAAAGTGTCTGGATTCAAGAAGTGTGACTCATGCTGTCAGAAAATGTCTCTGACAGATGGGCACACTTCTTGCGTCTATTGTTTAGGTGCTGTGCACCTGCAGGACTCTTGTTCTATCTGCCATGCATTTAGTCCAAGAGTCCTGCAGGAACATAAGAATAAGCTTATTCTTAGGGGTCTTTGAAAGCCCCAGGATTCACTGGCCAAGACACCTCTGCCTGTGAAATCCCCTAAATCTACCAAGCCGTCGGCTCCAAGTTTGGAGCTGTGCTCAGCTGAGACTCTACCCTGTACTTCGGTTCCGGCTGGCTCCGATAAGACTATCTCCCCATCGGCTCCATCAGAAACTTCGGAGCCTTCGCGGAGCCACAAGAGGCTGAGGTCCCCTTCATTGGAATTGGTACATTCCACTCCTCGATCTCCCTTGCTTCAGAGCGAGCGCAGTCACAGATCCTCTCACTCCTCTCAATCCTCTAGGCTGTCAGATCATGATGTGGAGAGAGTGGTCAGTAGGTTGCTAAAGTCCCAGGCACTTACCAAGATGTTGTCCAGCCCTCCTCAACAGGTGTCAGCTCCGTCCACTTTTATCGATGTTCCTCCTCCGACTCCAATGAGTTTGGAGCCGGAGTTCGTTGGGGTTTGAGTAGTGGAACCGTTGGCTCCGATAACTCTATCTCCTTCGGTTCCATCGTTGCCTTTGATCCCCTCGGTGGTGCCTTCCGTCGAGGGATCTGGGCACCGGGGCTCCCTCGTCAGCTAAAAGGGGGTGAGTGGCATCATCCCTTGTCCGACCCCGTTCTCCCTCTCGGAGCTTCGGCACAGGTGAGCTTGGCTCCTACATCGGCCTCGAGCAGTCTCCTTTGATGCAGAGAAAGATTCCGATTTCCTCATAACCGGAGCTTTCTCTGCATTGTGGCAGGGACGCCTTCGATGTCATGAGGAGTGTGCTGGCCACTGAGTCAGCTCCACTATCGGCCCCACCGGCTCCGTCCCCTGTAGTGCCTCTGCCAACCTCTGCTCCTCCTCCAGACCCCAAGCATAGGGAACCAGCGCTCCAGGGCACCCCATTGGGTGTTTCCTCTTCTTCCAAGGCCTCCTCTGATCATTCAGAGGAGTGCCCGCGTAAGAAGAAGTAGTGCAAGAGGAAGCACATTGACTCCCCCGAGTCTGTCATTTTTGATACAGACTTAGATGAATGGAAGAGTCCCCGAGATCCATGTTAGGTTGTCTATCTCACCTTCATTCTTGCTGGTTGGGTTCGGAGCCGATCCTCGGCTCCGACTCAGTCATCTTCAATAGCTCGAGAGCTGTTTACTGGCTCGAGGCTACCTGATACCTATGATGCCTGGCACTAGTTACCCAGATCTCGTTTGCTGCTTCAGACTGCAAGGTTGTCTTACTGGCTCAGGCTCGTATACTTTTTGTATTTTTCTATTTTCACTAGATTTTATCCCTTATTTGTGTACCTAATTCCTTAAATTGTACTATTACCCTAGCTAGATTCTTTACATAGTATCTGTTCCCCCTGTTTTTTTATTCAAAACTCGTTTTACTTAGAGAGTTTTCCCCATCCCTCCCCCTCCCTCGCCTTTTGCGGTAGCCGTTTAAATTAGAGGCTAACCCTCTTTTTTGTTTTTTGTCTTTCTCTAGTTTAAAAAAAAATAAGTTTTTAGTAGTAGTAGACTTTTTTAGTGTGTGTTAGCTGTATAGTTTAATTAGTTATACCTGCTAACTTGTTTTTTTCTTGTTGTGTGTGTGTGTGTGTGTGTGTTTTACCTTGGTGTGTGCGTGTGTAAACATGGCCAAGGATCCTAAAGTGTCTGGATTCAAGAAGTGTGACTCATGCTGTCAGAAGATGTCTCTGACAGATGGTCACACTTCTTGTGTCTATTGTCTGGCCGCGGTGCACCTGCAGGACTCTTGTTCGGTTTGTCATGCTTTCAGCCCAAGAGTCCTGCAGGAGTGCAAAAATAAATTAATACTCCGGGCTTTGCTCAAGCCCCAGGATTCACTGGCCAAGGTTCAGCCTCTGAAATCCTCCAAGCCACCTAAGTCTTCGGCTCCCAGTTCTGAGCTGTCACTGGGTGAAACTCCACCATCCACCTCGGCTCCGGCTGGAGCCGATGTGCCTCCCTCCCAATCTGCTCCAACAGGTACTTCGGAGCCGTCAGGGAGTCGAAAGAGATCTAGGTCTCCCTCCTTGGAGTCGATACGCTCGGCTCCACGGTTGCCTCTGCTCCAATTGGAGCACAGTCATAGGTCCTCTCACTCCTCTCGGTCCTCTAGAATTTCAGATCAGGACTTGGAGAGAGTGGTCAGTAGGCTGCTGAAATCGCAGGCCCTAGCGAAAATGTCCAGCCCCCCTCATCAGGTGTCGGCTCCGTCCACTTCTGCAGAGGTTCCTCCTCCGACTCCTCTCTTGAGCTCAGAGCCGGAGTTTGTTGGGGTTCGACTCATGGAACTGTCGGCTCCGATACCTTCTCGTTCGGTTCCATCGTCAGCGCCGAACCCTTCCATGGCACCATCCTTGGAGGGATCTGGGCGCCGAGACTTCCTCGTCAGCTCTGAGGGGGCGAATAGCATCGGACCCTTGTCCGACCCCGTTCTCCCCCTCGGAGCTTCGGCGCAGGTGAGCTCGGCTCCTACATCGGCCTCGGAGCCATCCCCCTCGGTGCGGAGAGGAATTCCGATTTCTTTGGAGCTGGAGTCTTCTCTGCATCCAGGCGGGGGCTCCTTCGAGGTCATGAGGAGTGTACTGGCCCCCGAGTCAGTCCCACAGTCAACCCCATCGGCTCCTCCCCCTATGGTGTCTACGTCTGCCTCTGCCACTCCTCCAGACCCCAAGTGTGGGGAAGCAGCGCCCCGGAGCACCCCCTTGGGTGTTTCTTCCTCTTCCGAGGCCTCCCTTGATCACTCAGAGGAGCCACCTCATAAGAGGAAGTGCAAGAGGAAGCACGTATATTCCCCTGAGTCTGTCACATCAAATACTGACTTAGAGGATTCGGAATGGGTCCCCAAGATCCCCCTCTGAAGATGTCTCCTTTTCAGACATTTTGGAAATGCTTAGGCAGAGGGGGAACTGGAATACCCTAGCCCCTTCCGAGGATGAGTCCGTATTCCTGGACGCATTTGGTTCCCGACCTTCCACCTCCTGGGTGTCTCCGCCTTTTGACCCACTTATGTCTGTGGTGGCTCGAAAGGCGTGGTCAGCTCCAGACACAGTGGAACCAACCCCCAGGAGACATACTAAATTTATAACTGCACCCCAAGACAAACAGTTTTTGACTAAGGGCATACCTGTTGATGCCATGGTGGTAGCAGCAGCCACAAAGATGGAGTTGGCAGAAACTTCCTCATCTGTCCATCCCCCTAACAAGGAGTCTAGGACTATGGACAGATATGGGAAGTGAATGTTTGCTTCAGCGACCTTCTCCATGAGGTCTCTGAATTATTTGTGCCATTTCACCCGCCTTCAGAGGGATCTCCTTAAAGAGCTTGGAGATACCCTCCAAGATCCATCAGCTGAGGGGGCTCAAGCTAAGGTGGCCTCCCAGCTGGCAACTCTGAATTCAGTTGTTAACTCCTCCATGAGGCTTATTTCTTATGCAGCCGATGGTGCGAGTAGAGCCGCAGGCACAGGCATTGCCCTTAGGAGGCACGCATGGATGCGGCTATGTAATTTTGCAGAGTCCTTCAGAGCATCTTTCACCAATACCCCCTTTGATGGTTTCACTCTCTTCGGATCACAGGTGAAGGACACCCTAACCAGGTGTGAGCAAGAAGGCAAGACTCACTCTGCTGTGGGAGTCCATTTTTCCACTACTTCTAGACCATACCCCAAGGGTCAGAAGACTGGCAAGATGTGTTTCCGGAAATCCCAGGGAGCCTTGCCTGACACACGTGGTGAGTTCCCTGCCAGGGGCAGAGGAGGGAACAATAACAGATGCTGCCCTTGTGGCAGAGGGGGGTCCGCAAAACCAGGGCAGCAGAGAATCCTTCTCTGAGGAGCCCTTTCAGCATCCCTGAAGGGTTGCCCGGCTGCCCGCCTCTGGAGGCAGTCGGGGGAAGGCTCTCACTGTACCCCAAAGCCTGGCAAGACCTAACTCAAGACAAGTGGGTACAGTCGATCATATCCGGAGGCTACAAAATTCCCTTTGCTCAACCCCCGTTACAGTCAAACAAGTCCCTTCCAGATGTTCCACCCAATCTAAGGGAACAAGCAGCCATAGAGATTTCAAAGCTGCTACACAAAAGAGTCATCCCGGCAGACCAGCTAGGATCCGGAACTTACTCAAGGTTCTTTTTGGTACCAAAAAAGACAGGGGACTGGAGACCCATTCTGGATCTCATCAGATTAAACAGATCTGTAAGAAGAACAAAGTTTTTGATGGTCACGCTACAGTCCATTCTACCCTTCCTGGGTCAGGACAATTGGATGTGCTCTATAGATCTTCAGGATGCGTACTATCATATCAAAATGCACATGTGCTCCAGAAGATTTCTTCGCTTCCGGCTGGGGGCCAGTCACTATCAGTTCAGAGCTCTGCCCTTTGGTCTCACCACAGTCCCCAGGGTGTTCACTAAATGCATGGCAGTGGTGTTACGGCTCACCTGAGATGTCAGGGATTCCAGGTGTTTCCATATCTAGATGACTGGCTCCTCACTGCTTCCACCAGGCATCACCTCCTGCAAGCCAGGGACTACACTATCAAAACTTGTTCCAGGCTAGGTATCACAACAAATTTCGAAAAATCTGCATTGTTGCCCTGTCAGCATATCACTTATATAGGCACAAATCTAAATACCAGGAACATGTTTGCGAACCTTCCACCAGACAGGGTATCACTAATTCGCCAACAAGTACAGATTTTATTAACATGCAGAACGATTCAAGTCAGGTTCGTCCTCCGAACACTGGGTTCCATGGCATCAGCAGTTCTTCTTGTTCCCCTGGCCCACTTTCACATGAGAATCCTCCAGTGGCTTCTATTCACACAGTGGTCCTTCCAACACCTTCCCATGTCTCACAAGATTATGATCACGGAAGCATGCAAGAAGCACCTCGCTTGGTGGATGGTCTCCCCATCAGTGTCCCGTGGCAGACCATTTGTGCTATCCCCTCCAGTCGCCACAGTGACCACTGATGCCTCCCTGATAGGGTGGGGGGGGGCATTATCAGGGCAGGACAGTCCAAGGCACCTGGCAGCCTCACGAGTACCATTTGCATATAAATGTCTTGGAGATGAGAGCCATGCTTTTAGCTTTGCAAGCCCTTCAGGACTCTCTCCCTCCCGAGACCATTGCAATTCAACAATATGTCAGTGGTGTGGTACATCAACAAGCAGGGTGGAACCAGGTCCTATCCTCTATGTCGAGAAGCACTCAGACTCTGGCAGTGTGTGATCTCTTCCCAACATTTTCTGATCGCAATGCACATCCCTGGGAGTTCCAATGTCATTGCAGACAGGCTCAGCAGAGCAATTCTCGTGCCTCATGAGTGGTCTCAGAAACAGGTAATTGCGGAACAAATCTTTCGCAAATGGGGGCAGCCTTGCTGCGACCTATTCGCCACACCTTTCAACGGCGAGTGCGGCGATTTCTTCTCCCTTTTTCCGCTTCCCGGCCACTCCCCCAGAGACGGTCTAGTCCACGATTGGCCTCAGGGACTTCTCTACGCTTTCCCTCTGTTTCCTCTAATACCTAAACTCATACAGAGAGCAACTGCGTTGGGTTGCAGAATGATTCTCATTGCCCCTTACTGGCCTCGACAGATATGGTTCCCATTCCTGCATCATTACCTTCTCGAGCAGCCTTGGATTCTGGATCCTATTCCAGATCTACTGATTCATCAATCGGGCAGACTGCATCGATCCCTTCAAACTCTCCAGCTCACAGCTTGGTTGCTCCACTTCCAACCTTAGCCAGGCTTCCTAATATTTCCTCCTCTGTGTGGGAAATTATTATCTCATCGCACAAATCCACAACTAGAAAAACCTATGCTAGCAAGTGGAAACGTTTTTCTTGCTGGGCAGAGGCTAAGAACATAGATCCCTTTTCAGCCCCTGTCCATGAGATTTTGGAATTTTTAGAGGAACTCTTTCATTTTGGTTCCGCTTCTGCTACAGTCAGAGTTCAGTTAGCTGCCATTTCGAATTTTCACGTTGGGTTGTCTTCTAACGACATTATGTCTCATGGGCTGTGTAAAGCCTTCCTCAGAGGAACCACTTTGCTTAGGCCCTCAATCAGGACCCTCCACCTCCGTGGGATCTAAATTTAGTGCTAGTTTCCCTAATCTTGCTACCTTTTGAACCTGCAGCATCTTGCTCCATGAAGTTTTTATCCTAGAATTCTCTTTTTCTGGTAGCTATTACTTCTGCCAGATGTGTTTTGGAGCTTCAGGCTCTATGTATTCGTCCTCCATACTTAGTTTTTTATAACGATAGGGTTGCTCTAAGGACCAATCCTTCTTTCCTCCCTAAGGTTTGTTCACAAAATAATTTAAATCAGACCATAGACCTTCCTGTGTTCTTTCCTAATCACACCAATAAGGCAGAATATAAATTGCACCACTTAGATGTCCACAGACAACTGTGTTTTTATTTGCATAGGACAAAGGACATCAGCAAGTCCGACCAACTCTTCCTTTCCTATGCTGAGGGCAGGCAGGGCCTTCCAGTTTCAAAGGTAACATTATCTAGGTGGTTGTCTCACATTTCTTTCATTTACCAGCTGAGAAACAAAGAACTATCTTTCAAACCAAAAGGTCACTCTACTAGGGCATTGGCCACCTCAGTGGCCTTTTAATCTAGATTGCCCATGGAATCTATCTGTGCAGCTGCCACGTGGGCTAACCCACATACCTTCATTTCTCATTATAAACTGGACATGATTTCCAGAAACAGAGCTGATTTTGGTTCCACTGTTCTGAAGAGTCTGTTCCAATGAGCCACCCAGGATAGCAGGTGCTAGGGACGCTGTCCCAACCAGCAAGAATGAAGGCGAGATAGACAACTTAACATAAAGAAGTTATGTATCTACCATAATGTTCCATGTTAGTTGTCTTCTTCTCGCCTTCTTTCTTGCGTCCCACCCTCCATCCCCCTATCCTAATGGATCGAGAGGAGCTCCTCTTTTCAGGTTTCATTGGCTGAACCTTCTCTGGTTGTCTTTTTCTGCTTAGATAGCTTCACAGTTGGGCCCCAGGGGGCTTCTAGGGCAGAATTCTTCCTTAGTTATGTCTGGAATAGCTTTTTCAAATGAGATCTGGGTAACTAGCGCCAGGCATCATGGGATATAGGGTAGCCTCGAGCCAGTAAACAGCTCCCGAGCTATTGAAGATGGCCGAGTCGGAGCCGAGGATCGGCTCCGAACCCAACCAGCAAGAAAGAAGGCGAGAAGAAGACAACTAACATGGAACGTTATGGTAGGTACATAACTTCTTTTTCTCGGACATCCTAGAAATGCTTAAGCAGAGGGGGAACTGGAATCCCCTAGCCCCTTCCGAGGATGAGTGTATTTCTGGATGCGTTTGGTTCCCGACCTTCCACCTCCTGGGTTTCTCTGCCTTTTGATCCACTTATGGCACTGGTGGCTTGAAAGGCTTGGTCATCTCCGGATACAGTGGAACCACCTCTGAGGAGACCTGGCAAATTCATCACAGCACCCCAGGATAAGCAGTTCCTTACCAAAGGTGTTCCTGTTGATGCCATGGTGGTAGCAGCAGCTACCAAAAAAGAGTTAGCTGAAACCTCTTCGTCTGTCCATCCTCCTAACAAGGTGTCTAGGGTCATGGACATATACAGGAAGCGAATGTTCACTTCAGCGACCTTTTCTATGAGGTCACTGAACTACGTATGTCATTTTACCCGGCTTCAGAGGGATCTCCTTAAAGAGCTCGGAGATACCCTTCAAGATCCATCAGCTGAAGGGGGCTCAAGCTAAAGTAGCTTCCCAGCTGGTGTCGCTTAATTCTGTAGTTAACTCCTCCACGAGGCTCATTTCCTATGCAGCCGATGGTGCGAGTAGAGCCGCAGGTACAGGTGTGGCCCTTAGGAGGCATGCATGGATGCGGCTGTGTAATTTTGTGGGACCCTTTCGAGCGTCATTCACCAACACCCCCTTTGATGGTTCCTTTTTTGGACCACAGGTGAAAGACACTTTGACTAGGTGTGAGCAAGAAGGCAAGACTCTCTCAGCCATGGGAGTCTGCTTTTCTACTCCTTCTAGACCATACCCCAAAGGTCAGAAGAGTGGCAAAATGTGGTTCCGAAAATCCCAGGGAGCTTTGCTTGACACACGTAGCGATTTTTCCTGCAGGGGCAGAGGGGGAAACAATAACAACAGACGCCGCCCTCATGGCAGAGGGGGTCCGCAGAACCAGGGCAACAGAGAATTTTTCGCTGATAAGCCCTTTCAGCATCCCTGAAGGGTTGCCCGGCTACTCATCTCTGGAGGCAGCCGGGGGAAGACTTTCACTGTACTAAAAAGCCTGGCAAGATTTAACGCAAGACAGATGGGTACGGTCCATTATATCCGGAGGTTAGAAAATTCCCTTCTGTCAACCCCCCTTACCGTCAAGGAAATCCCTTCCAGATGTTCTACCCAATCTGAAGGACCAAGTAGTAATAGAAGTTTCAAAGCTGTTAGAAAAAAGAGTCATCCAGGAAGCCCCGGCAGACCAGCATGGATCCGGAACTTTCTCAAGGCTTTTTTTGGTACCAAAAAAAGACAGGGGACTGGAGACCGATTCTGGATCTCAGCAGACTAAACAGATCTGTACAAAGAACAAAGTTTCGGATGGTCACGCTACAGTCCATTCTACCCTTTCTCGGTCAGGACAATTGGATGTGCTCGATAGATCTTCAGGACGCGTACTACCATATCAAGATGGACAGGCGCTCCAGGAGATTTCTTCGCTTCCGGCTGGGAGCCAGTCATTACCAATTCAGAGCTTTGCCCCTTTGGTCTCATTAGAGCCCCCAGGGTGTTCACCAAATGTATGGCAGTGGTCACGGCTCACCTGAGACATCGAGGATTCCAGGTGTTTCCATATCTGGATGACTGGCTCCTCACTGCTACTATCAGGCATCAACTTCTTCAAGCCAGGGACTACACAATCACAATCTGCTCCCAGTTAGGCATTACAATAAACTTTGAAAAATCTGCCTTGTTGCCTTGTCAATCTATCACCTACATAGGTGCAGACTTAGACACAAGGAACATGTCCGCAAGGCTACCACCAGAAAGGGTGTCTACAGTTCATCACAAAGTACAAATTCTGATGCAGAGCAAAAGAATCCAAGTCAGGTTCGTCCTTCAAACTCTAGGTTCCATGGCAAAAGCCATTCTTCTAATCCCACTGGCCCGCTTTCACATGAGGATCCTTCAGTGGCTTCTGTTCACACAGTGGTCTTTCCAACAGCTGCCCATGTCTCACATGATCATGATTACAGAAACATGCAAAAGGCACCTTTTCTGGTGGATGGTCTCCCCACTAGTGACTCAGGGCAGACCATTCAACCCCATCAGGTAGCCACAGTGACCATAGACACCTCCCTGATAGGGTGTGGGGGCATTATCAGGGCAGGACAGTCCAAGGCACTTGGCAGCCTCACGTGTACCATCTGCACATAAACGTCCTAGAAATGTGAGAGCCGTGCTCCTAGCGTTGCACACCCTTCAGGACTTCTTCCTTCTGGGACCATTGCAATTCAAACAGATAACATGTCAGTGGTGTGGTACATCAACAAGCAGAGCGGAACCAGGTCCCTACCCCCTGTGTCGATAAGCACTCAGACTGTGGCAGTTGGCGATTTCCTCCCAACGTTTTCTGATTGCGACGCACATCCCTGGGAGGTCCAATGTCATAGCGGACAGGCTCAGCAGGGCTATCCTCATGCCTCATGAGTGGTCTCTGAATCAGGAAGTTGCGGATCTTATCTAACGCAAATGGGGACAGCCTTGTTGCGATCTCTTTGCCACCCCCTTCAGCAGCAAACGCAACAACTTCTTCTCCCTTCTTCCGCTTCCAGGTCACTCACCCAGAGACGCTCTAGTCCACGATTGGCCTTGGGGACTTCTCTATGCCTTTCCTCTGTTTCCAAAACTCATACAGAAAGCAATATCGTTGGGTTGCAAAATGATCCTCATTTCCCCCTACTGACCTCGACAGATATGGTTCCCATTCCTGCACCATTACCTTCTCGATCAGCCTTGGACTCTGGATCCGATTCCAGACCTACTGATTCATCAATCAGGTGGGTTGCATCAATCCCTCCAAACCCTCCAGCTCACAGCTTGGTTGCTCCACTTCCAACCTTAGCCAGGCTTCCCAGCATTTCCCCGGCTGTACGTGAGATTGTCTCCTCTCACAAGTCCACAACCAGAAAATGTTATGCTAGTAAATGGAAACATTTTTCTTGTTGGGCAGAGGCTAGGAACGTAGATCCCTTTTCAGCCCCAGTCCATGAAATTCTGGAATTCCTAGCACAACATTTTCATTCCGGGTCCGCTTCTGCTACAATCTGAGTTCAGTTAAGGCCATTTCTAACTTTCATGTTGGTTTGTCAAATTCAAACATTACGTCTCATAAGCTCTGTAAAGCTTTTTTGAGAGGGACCACTCTCCTTAGGCCTCCAGTGAGAGATTCCCCCTCCTCCTTGGGACCTTAATCTGGTACTAACTTCCTTAACTCTGCCCCCTTTTGAACCAGCAGCGTCCTGCTCCATTAAGTTTCTATCTTGGAAGACACTCTTTTTGGTAGCTATCACTTCAGCCAGACGCGTCTCTGAACTTTAGGCACTATGTGTTCGTCCTCCATACTTGGTTTTTCATAAGGACAGGGTTGCACTGAGGACTAATCCTTTGTTTCTTCCGAAGGTCTGCTCAGAAACTAATTTAAACCAATCTATAGATCTTCCTGTGTTTTTCCCTAACCACACCAACAAGGCAGAGTACAAATTACACCAATTGGACGTTCATAGACAATTGCGTTTTTACCTGCACAAGACTAAGGAAATAAGGAAGTCGGACCAACTATTCCTTTCCTATGCTCTAGGCAAACAAGGTCTCCCAGTTTCCAAGGTGACCTTATCCAGGTGGTTGTCTCACACTATTACTTTCATTTATCAATTAAGGAACAAAGAGTTACCTATCGAACTGAAAGGTCATTCTACTAGGGCCTTGACCACCTCTGTAGCCTTCCAATCTAGGTTGCCCATGGATTCTATCGTGGACAAATCCTTATACCTTTATTTTTCATTAAAAGCTAGGTATGGTCTCCAGGAGCAGAGCTGACTTTGGTTCCACTGTTCTGAAGAGTCTGTTCCAATGAGCCGGCCAGGACTGTAAGTGCTAGGGACTCTATCCCAACCAGCAAGAACGAAGGCGAGATAAATAACTTAACATAAAGAAGTTATGTACCTACCATAACGTTCCATGTTAGTTGTCTTCATCTCGCCTTCTTTCTTGCGTCCCACCCTCCATCCCCCTATCCTATTGGACCGAAAGGAGTTCTGGTTTCACTGGCTGAGTGTTTTTCTGGTTTGTTTCCTCTACTGACTTAGAGAATATGACAGGTATATTCAACCTATTTGTTAGGACAGGTTTATTCTCTGGCTATGTCTGGGGTTAGCCATTTCAAACGAGATCTGGGTAGCTATCGCTAGGCATCATGGGATAAGGGGTAGCCTCAAGCCAGTAAACAGCTCTCGAGCTATAGAAGATGGCCGAGTCAGAGCCGAGGATTGGCTCCAATCCCAACCAGCAAGAAAGAAGGCGAGATGAAGACAACTAACATGGAACGTTATGTTAGGTACATAACTTCTTTTTTTTCTCCAATACTGCTTTTTGCAGCCTCCTGGCATCTCCAGCATTAGTGGTAGATTCTGCACAAGTCTTCCATAATCTCCCCACAAAATAGCCATTTCATCACCCAATATATTTTCATTTAGCATTTGAAACAGTGGAACATTGTCCAAGCACATCTACTTATTTGTATTGTTTCTCTCAGAATAGTTTGTGTTTCAGAACTGCTGCCACTTGATTCTGACTATATAATTTATGCATCATCCAGTTCCTTGCCAACTGAAATTCCATATTGCACTCCACCATGTTGGTCTCCCTATCTGGCAAGCAGCAGCCCTGTAACATCCTATGGTCATCCCTGTGACATCCTATGGTGATAATAGTTGTGGAACTTTCAGTTTGAATCTCACATCAGATCTCCCCTGAAAAGACAAGTAAACAAATAAATGAATAAATATACTGACTGCTTTCACTGGAGTAATATGCCATCTACATAAAGAGAGATCTTGTATAGGGTCTACAGTTTTAAAGTCTAATGTGATCATCCAGGGATCTTCTTAGTGTATATCACTATTCCAGTGTGACGCTTCCTTACCCATTTTTCTGTCTGTTTGATGTCAGCTTCCATTCTGCTTTTCCAGTTCATTATATAGCAGTTGCACCTGACCTTTCTCAATCCCGTCTCATTTGGCGATATGACTTACCTGCATATCACCACCCTTAACCTTGCACATTCAGTGTTCTTAATGTCCAACAGCCCTTCAGCTACTTGTATTTAACCAACTAACCCCTTAGTAGCCTAAAATGTTTGTACATAGATCATTGTTGCAGTAGCCTAAGGTATATGGGTGCTACCTCACTGCAGCCAACCAGCTTCACAAAACTAAGGCTGCATTCCACATGCTCAAACTGTCAGTAGCATATGCAGAGCTCTATAAAAGGACAGTTAAGGTGTGAAAGGCTTCAAAGCATTTTTGCTGACAAAGAGAGCACTTCTCCAGCAGGCATCGTGAAACTGTAATTCAGCTAGTGATCTTCAAATGCTGGGCAGACAGTTCCCCATTGGGAAGACTGATGTTGGAAACCAAATGTTTGGGGACTGTTATTTCATTTCTTAGGGACTTTTGTTTATGCTCATTAGAACCTATGTATTGTGGAATGTCACACCTCTAGCAGCCTACACTCCTTACATTCCAGAGCGTTTTCTGAAAAATAAACTTTCACAAACAAATGGTCATGTCTTGGAAACTGTATAACCTAGACATATCTAGTCAACAAAAACATTCTGACAATATAGAAGCTTTCACATGACATCAAGAAATTCCTATGTGAGTGTAGGTTTATAGAGATAGTTGCAGAACTATTAAAACATATGCTTAATTGAATATTTAGCCATATGAATAACACTAAATATCTCTCAAGATGTGCAACTTACTGTGCAAATATGAAATATAGTTTTCTTCAACAGTATCTAAGGTGCCATCTGATGCAGTACAACAGTCTGTAAGTTGCTTTGTTTTTTGAAGTATTACACAGATATGGAAAAATTATTTTCATAATTACTAACAGACAACTAGAAATATCACAGGTACAGTGTAATACACATGGACAATGAATTTTCTTGTCTCCCATCATGACATATCACACTTTGCCCGTCAATAACAGGTAGGACTCTGTTACGAAAATATGGACATAAATATGAATAATAAGTGACAAAGAGTGATTAGCTTCTGTACTGTAGGTTATACAAGATTAACAGTCTTAGTGTTGCTTTGTTAATACCTTCTTGCACTTTCTAATACTGCCTATTAAATGAAGCCAGACCCAAAAAGTTGGTGACGCAACAAGGAGCTATAGGTGTAAAATGGAAGGTTACAAAAGTTGATATAGGCTTGAATGTGTTATGTCAACTTTCTGTGAGGAAAAGTTTTTACTTTTGACTAAAATTTTACTTGGATGTGGAAGTTTTGTGTTTGGGGCAGGATGCTGTGCATGTGGGGACTGTCAGTTGTTTACTAACCTCAGAACCACTTGCTTTGTACATTACACTTATCCAGCTCATGAAAGATTTTGCTTCTTATTTTCAGTGTCTCTTTCTGTTCTTACCTATGGAGCAGTCTGAGGTAGTGCCTTTCATTCCATGCAGGAAAACGAAAGCTATTAAGGAATCTTTAGGTGTCAGGCTGGCTCCTATTCTGCATCAGCCACTGGTGGGTAATTCTGCTGTGGCCACTTGTTCCTCAGACTGCCCATTTTTATCCCTGTCCTCTTAGTGTAGCTTTATCAGCTACCAAAGACCAGGACACAGCCACGTCCTGTTTACCTGTCGAGAAACCCTTGGTGGGCAAGGGGCAACCACTTTTGTCAGTGTCAGGAAAAGTGACAGGTTAAAAGTCTTCACTCGGTTGGGATAAGGATGTGGAAGATGGGACCAGTGTGCCTAATAACAGTCTGTCTTTATTTCAGGGAGAATGTGCTTTGTGTGAAAAACTTCCAGTTTCCTGTTTCCGTTTCTATGAACAGGGCAGATTTCTTGGGATTTTTCAAAGTACTTAATGATTTTCCTTGGCTTCTGATTGTATAGGCAAGAAAAGGAGAAGAGTTCTTCTTCTGACAGGGAATTTCAGTTGGAGCAGACATTCTGGGGGGTGGTTGTACTTCAAGAATTTCTTTGCAGACCGAGCAATCTGATTCTGAGGAAAGCATATTATCAGATTTCCCTACTGAAGCGATTTCTTGTACGGACACTCTTAAGTTGAAAGACGTTTTTCAGTGGGACCAGAATGAAATTCCTGTTGCACAGAAAATGTACTGGGATTCGTTACATTTAGAGATGTCTAAAGCAGCAGCTCTTCCTCTTATCTTGCTTACCTTAGAGACTGTTTTCCCTACTCCTTCTAGCTTGCTTGGACAATCTCCTGCTCCAAAGAT
The DNA here is from genome assembly GCF_019279795.1 of Protopterus annectens. Lineage (NCBI taxonomy): Eukaryota > Metazoa > Chordata > Ceratodontiformes > Protopteridae > Protopterus > Protopterus annectens. Next base: position 740,596,383 of record NC_056737.1, on the reverse strand, counting down.
GTCTGACAAGTTCTGCAAGGTAGCCTGGACACACAAGTACCTGTTCTCTAAACCTAAAGCCAATCCAGCATCTTTTTCTATGTCCAAGCCTGTTTTTGCTTAACAGGTTACTGTAGCTAACATCATTCTCCCTGACACAGATGGGAAAGCAACAGATACATTGGTGGAGACTATTTATTCGTCTGGTACTTTAACTTTCGTAATTTTAAACTGTTAAGCTCACGTGATAATATTTTTTTTATGCTTTGAGAACATGTAGAAGTTAATGGTGACCCTTCCTTCTTCTGAGATGAAGAATTCACTAAATGCTTCTGTGACTGCTGTTTCTCGTGTGATTAAACATGTTTTAAAATGTGCTAATGATGATAAAGAAATAATCTGTGCTTGACATACAAGGCATCCTCTTACCTAATATTGATGGACCTACTGCACATTAGCAAATGTCATCAGAAATACTTAGTCTAGAGATCTAAACCTCTTCTGCAACACCAACAGAACATTTGGATGGACAGGTATATCTCAGAGGGTACTGCTGCTCGGAAATATACTCCCAACCATGTAAAAACTCATCCATGTAAAAAAAATAAATAAAAAAAGCTCATACTTAAGAACAACTTGGATCGATGGATGGGTATTAGAAAATTTACCCTAGAGCTTCCCCTGTACTATTAATGGATAGGAATAAACAATCTCCTACATCCAGGCCGCCCCACCACCCCGACCCCATCAGCAGCCCTTGACAAAACACCTGAGGAAATTGCTAACACAATTAATTGCTTCTTTACTGAAAAAGCACTAGCCACACAACTCGCTCCCACCTGCTTCAACCCCTCCCTCCCCTCCCCCACCTGCTTCAACACCAGCAATACTATAGACAGCCCGATTCACCCTAATACTCATCTCTCCTTTAGCTTCCAACCCATCCCAACTCCCCTCATCTGTACCCTTCTCAGAAAACTAAAACCTACAACTCTAGACGCTGACCTCCTCCCTGCTAAGTACCTGCAATTAGCCACAGATGCCATTGCACTCTCTCTCTCTGTCCTCATAAATAGATCCATCTCCGAGGCCACCATTCCATCTATATGGAAAATATCACATTTAATACCCGTACACAAAGGAAGCTGTTCCACTGAACTGTCCAACTTTAAGCCTATAGCCATTTTGTCACCACTAGCAAAACTCCTGGAAAAATGCATCCACAAACAACTTGTGTACTACCGCAATCAAAACAAACTGTTGGCTGACACTCAATATGGTTTCAGACCACACCACAGCACCACTTCAGCTCTCTTATCTTTCACTAATTTAATCAGCCTTAATCGAAACAACAACAAACTATCTTCAGCACTCTTCCTCGACCTTTCTAAGGTCTTTGACATGGTCAACCATCAGTTATTGTTCAGTACATTAAAAGCTGTCTTCCTAGACCAACACACGCTACAATGGTTTCAGTCCTATCTCCTTGGTAGAAAACAGGTTGTTCTATGGCAGGATAAGTTGTCACCTCGTCTCCCAATTATCCTAGGTGTACCTCAGGGCTCCATACTAGGCCCCCTCCTCTTCTCTGTCTTCATAAATGACCTTCATACCACCATCCCAACAGCACACTGTATCCAATACGCAGACAATTCAGCCTTGATCTGCTCAGCCACCTCTCAAACAGATCTCCTTTCCCTAACCCAGAACACCTTTAATAGTATTGAAAACTGGCTAACTAACTGCAGGCTGCTCCTGAATACTAATAAAACCAAGCTACTACTTTTCTCCCCTACCCATAGGTCCACACATCCGTAGGTCCACACTATTAAGTCCATCAATGGGACCATTATCTCCGCAGATGGCAAAACTAAGCTACTAGGAGTATTGATAGACAACCACCTCAAATGTGACGTGCATACTGACCACACTATTAAGTCCATTAACAAAAAACTTGGCTTCCTTTACAAGCTCAAACCTTTCCTTACCCCTTTTGCCAGGGTTGCTATAGCAAATACCCATCTTCTCTCATCTCTCCTTTATGCCTCTCCAGTATTTACCAACCTTTCTAAAACCAACCTCAACAAACTATCCTCCTGCTACTATCATATAGCTAGATTTGCCACTGGTATGGCTTATAAAACCCACCATTGCAATAACCTAGTTCAACTCAACTGGCTAGAACTTCCTTCTTTTCTACAATACAACCAACTTATAGTAGCACATAAAGTACTCAACCAGCCTGATAATACCCCAGCTCTTAAGAACGTGATAAGCCCGTATAATGCCCTCAGGCCACTTACATCCTCAAATAAATTATTGGTCCAAACCACAAAATCAACAACACAGCAGCAGATTCTCTATTTACTAACTCAATTGGTAAAATTTGGACCCCACTCCCTGCAGTTCTATCCCAAGAATCTTCACTACCCGTATTTAAAAAAGGCCTAAAAATATTTTAAATCACACTGGCTCTGTCCCTGCCTATACCCTGACTAACCCTACCTTACAACTTAATAGTTCCTTCTCCTTTGATTACTATCAAGCCAGTCTGTCTACTGAGCAATTGAGTTCTATTTTAATGTTCAGAGACCCCTGCTTATACCCATGTTAAACCTTAAGCTTGTGGTATGTGTTTTTATCTACTGTGTTTGGTTTGTATGGTTTAAACCTTGTGAAAGGACGTACCAATAATCTTTCGTCACTTCAGTTCAATTATTGTTGAATTATCTATGTAATTGTATTAGTGTAGTTGTGTTAAAAGTGGAGCTTTTCTCCCTGGGCATCCGCTGAAAATGGGCATGCATCCAGTCGGACTGTCCTGGTCAACAAATGTAAAATAAATAAATAAGATATTTTATCCTATACATGGGTCCCTTCATATTATCTATGGTATGATCGCATTTATTCGCACTAGGGGGTGATATATAATTAGTGACTATGGGATGGGTAAGGCCAATCTAGCACCAAATGGAGTAAGTTAATTTAAGCAACAAAGCTACTAAGCAATAGGAAGAATGCAGAGTCCCTGTAGTCACAACTACGCAAGTAAAAGCTGCACTCTCTAAAGCCAAAAACACAGCATCCATGGGACCGGACAACATCCCAGGCTGCGTTTTACACGAACTTCAGAACAAACTGGCTTCCCACCTAAGCACCATGTTCAGTCATAGCCTCACGTCAGCTTTTGTGCCCATTGAATGGCACACAACAAGTTATCCCACTCCACAAAGGGGGAGCCACCACTGATCCCAGGAACTATCGCCCTATTAGCCTGACTAGCTTGGTCTGTAAGGCCATGGAACTCGTAAACAAAGGCATTGGTAACCTCCAAACTCTGGACCCCATCCAGTTTGGGTTTGTGAAAAGCAGATCATGCCTCCTGAACCTGATCAACTTTTTCCATCTCAAAAATCTCCAGTTTTACTCCGTAGCATATCGCCTACTCCGAGGTGATCTCTGCCTAACATATAAAGTTATGCCAAACCCAGAGCTGTTGGACATGCTACACCTAAAGAAATCCCAATCCCTCCGACCTACATGCTCTAGGGACCTAAACCTTGTCACCACAATAAACAGGAGACGCTGGAGGGATAGATTCCTGTCCCAGAGACTTCCCATACTCTGGAACAAGCTACCCATCTATGTCAAGCAAAGTTCCTCATTGGCACTCTTCAAGAAAAATCTTGATGAGTGGATGGAAAATAGGAAATACACCCCAGGGATCATTTCTGTGGCTCTGCTCGACAAGGGCACAAGAAAATAACTTTCTTGGGTGGCTTAAGCCAGGGAACCTTGTTGGCTAGGCTTACTTAGGCCCTTGGGCCGATAGCCTAGTACCTACCTATGAACCTATAAAAGAAACACTGGCTAGGCTTAAAATGGCCTGCAAGGGCGGCTAGCCTTGCACTTATCTATGAACCTGTATTGCAGAGTCTTCCTCCAGAGCTGCTGAATCTAGATCAGTTTTGAGGAGATTTGCTTGGCTTCATTCTCAAAATCTTCCTGATATCATCTCTGAGATTTTAAACTCTTCTTTCGATAGAGGTTCTATTTTGTCCTTCTGCAGATGAGGTGCTTAAGATGACTTATGAAAGAGGAAAACTTATTCAGTGAGTGCTTCAGAGCAAATAGTAATTTCCCCTTCACCTCAGCCCCCTTATCAAATAAGCACTGTTAAGCAGCAAGGAACCAGCAAACAGAGTTTTAAAAAAGCAACAGAAATGAAGCTCTTAAAGGAAAATCCTCTAAAAAAATCAAGAACAGTCCTCACAGTCAGCATGACTATCCACCTGTTCATGTTCTTGAACCCTGGCAAACTGTCCATGTCACTGAGACTTCACCTTCCCTTGTGGCATCATATTGTTTCAGACAGATGGGTTTTGAAGATAATCAAGTGGGGATACCATTGGCAGTTGGAATCCCTCCCTCCCTCCTTTCCAAGGGTTTCCCCTCTTGTTTAGGGAACCAGATCTATTTCCTCCTGTCCTGCATCACACAGTGTCTCAGGGAGTCATAGAACCTGTGCCCTCCATATCAGGTAGGCAAAGATTTTTGTTCAAGAATTTTCCTAGTTTCTAAAACAGAAGTATCCTGGAAGCCTGTACTGGATCTTTCTTTTCTAAACTCAGGCATAGTATACACAATTTTAGAAAAGCTAAATAAAAAAACAAAACAAGAAACCGGAAACTTAGAAGCCAAACAAACAAGGGAAAAATGTAGACTCGAGTACACACACCAAGAAGTTTATTGTAAGTGCTTTCATCTAAATATCGTGGTTGAACTTCATCAGACCCTGATGAACCCAGACATTTTTCTCTAGAAATGCTAAATAATCTGGGAATAAACCCTTGTGTCACCTGCTGGATTTTCAGCTGGCTGACAGATAAGGATGCAGGTAATCAAAATAGGTGACGCTACCTCCAAAGAGACTAATCACAAGTGGAATCCCCAGGGTTCTGTGTTGAGACCTCTCCTGTTTAGCATCTACATTTCTGAAGTACAAGTCAATACCAAAGGGCTTTGGCTGACTAAGTTTGCAGAGCAGTCTTTGAATCCTACAATGACTTGGCCGTACTGCAGGAAGGTTTGTCCAAATAAGTAACTGGTGCCAAACTAGTGGTCTGAAACTAAGTGCCAAAAAAATGCATTATTATATCCTTTGGGAAGTCATCTATCCTAGGGAACTACCACATTGATAATACACACCTAAGAGTTTACCTAGTTGTTCGGGATTTGGGAACTTATGTGGACAGTGAGCTAAGTTTTGACCAATATATATCTATTGTAAGAAAGTTCTTCTATATTGCACAGCTTATAAACACATGGATTGTTTCTAGAACTAGGCATGTTTTTGTCCCCCTTTACTCGGCCCTTATTAGGCAAGTCATTGAATATAATGCTCCCTTTGGCATGTATCTGTCCAGACACTTGCAACAACTGGAATGCCCACGGAGATATCTTGCTAAAAGGATACAAGGCCTAAATGACATGTCTTACATGGACAATGAAAGCCCTGTCACTATACTCAGTATCCTACAGACTTGTCAAATGGCATCAAAAGTACTCAATCCAGGGATCTAAACCTTTTCCATAACAGCAACACAGTGATTTGGAGGGACAGGTATATTTTGCAGAGGATACCATGACTCCATATCCAGATAAAACAAATTTCATCCCTGTCCATTTTCAAGTGCAACTTAGATGTATGGATGGAAAACAGAAAATTTACTCTGACTGCTCCCTGTACTAGTAATGGACAGATGCATTTACTAAATGCTTTATCCCGTGCATGGGTCTCCTCAAATTATCTGTGGTTTAAACCCAGTTAATTGCATTAGGGATAATATATAATTATTGACCATGGAATGGGTAAAGCCAGTCTCTTACCAAACAGGAGAGGTTATTTTGAGCACAAAAAGGGAAACTGACTAGGCTTAAAATGGCCAGCAAGGGCAGCTTGCCTCGTACTTGCTCATGAAACTTTTTGTCAGGATTCTGAAAGTTCAAGTTGTTATCTCCTTAATCTCTTGTACCTCTGTTCCTTACCCCCAGCTTTCAAGGTAAAGCTGGATTTAAATGATGCCTATCACATTTCCATTGTAGAGTATTTCAGGCATTTCTTAAGGTTGCTGTATCTGGCTTTCATTATCAGTTCTCAGCTTTATCCTTTAGATTTTCCACTGCACTAAAGTTAGTCACAAAATGCGTAGCTCCACTCACTGCTAACTGATGACTTTAAGGTATTCACATTTTTTCCACCGTTGGCTGATTATCTTGTACTTGCAAGCTGTTTTTTCACTTGTCAAAAGTCTGTAACAACTGTTCAGGAACTTCAACTCAATATAGGTTTTCAAATAAATGTTGAGAAGTCTTCTTTCATCCCTTCTTAGAGAATGATTTTCCTGGGATATTTGTTGGACTTTGCCTTTGGAAAAACCTTTCTTCCCCCAGACAAAGTTGGCACATTTCAACAATTCTTTTGGAGATCCCCTTGTAAAAACTGTGCATCTACAAGGGAGTTTCTTAAGAAATGGGGCATGCAGCATTGATAATTCTCATGATTGCCCTGGCCAGACTATCCATGAGAAAAATAAAATGGCACCTCATATCAGTCTGGACTCAGCATCTATAACCTGTCCTTTCAGATCCCCATTCTGGGATTTGTAAAGAGTGAGACTGGATGGTGGGTTCACCAGATAGCTTGTAATCCATTCCATTTGTTTCCTAGCTTTGTCTTCTGAGCTCTTGCCTGTGTTCTGGGCAAAAAAAAAAAAAAATGCTCTGAATCTTTTCATGTTGCAACTGTCCTTTATGGAGTTCTGTTTGAGCTGTTGTCAATTTGGCGAGCATGGAGGGCGCTCATAGCTTTGTGAAGATGGCTGATTGCAGTGGGAAAGGACCCATATAGCTTAGGCTACTGCAATAGTGAGTATCTTTATCTGTTTTTGTTTGTTTGTTTGTGTCTTTCGGCTTTTCCTGGTTAGGGGTTGCCACAGCGGAACTTCTGTCCGCTAGTGATTGGCAGTAGAGTTTTACGTGCTGGCTTGCCGGGCCTAACACACAGCCTTTAATGAAGGAATGCCCATTCACGCATGTCACCACACAGAAGATGCTGTAATTGAGAATCGAATGGGCAACGTCTAACTGTGAGGCAACAATGCTACCGCAGCACCACCACCGCAGTCTAGTATCTTTATCTGTTACTGTAGTCAAATGTCTAAAAGAGACTCGCTGTCTCCATCATTAAGCAACTAACATCCCTGATAATAACCATTTCTGCATCTTCAGCTATAGTACCATCCTTCCTTTCCACCACAGCAAAGCCTTTTTTTTAATAGGCGTTCAAAATAGTTCTTTCCCCAGTTATATGACTGCAGAGCGAGATTACCTCCTCCTAGATCAGATGGCACTAATATTGTTCTTCAAACCACATCATTTTATTGGCTCCCTATTGAAATGTCAGTACTCAGAAAGCCAAAAAAAGACTGAAAACACAGGAGAAGAGGGAAATCACTCTTCTCCTTAAAACTTCTTTTTGCAGGAGGCAAGCCCCCCACTACACTGACTTTGAGATCACTATACTTTGGAGAAAAGAGAATATTCCGAGAAATGTCATCTCTGTTTTAGTATATGTAAGAGCAATCATTTGGCCATTCAATCTCTGTATTTTGGGACTTGCTGTTGCAGTTCCCGACATTTCAAATGGTTACCCATTTTTATTCCCTTACTACCCCTCTCCCATGTTTCTGAGGCCTCGTTGCAGGCTAATACATAATATTTAGAAGCAAGGAGACCCCATATTGTTACTTGGTTATTTACATATAGTCTGCTTTTCCCAGCTTTATTCTCTTTGCTGTCCAAGTAAAAGTTCAGTTACTTTTTTATTGTCCCTGATAGGCATGATCTGAACCACATACATAATAATCACCATCCTTATTTCTCCCCAAGAAATGACTTGTCATTTCCCCACCCACCTTTAGAGTACGATGACCAGTTTCTCACATATTTCCTCCCATTTCTTACTTGCAGCCTTAACTAAAGTAGGGAACACCCAGATTCTTAAATAATTCACTCTTCTGCAGTGTGTCTTGTATATCCAAATCATTAACTATAGCTCCATCCAACAAGTATATTAATGACTTTTTTTTGATGAAACTGAAATCTTGACTGGGTCTAAATTAATTGAACAGTTCCAATATGGCTGGTGGTTCCTGCCATACATTCTGAGATAGCAGTATGCAGTATAAGAGACAAAGCCAAAAATAATTAGGGAGAAAGGTCACAATTTAGGCATAGATTTTAAATATTAGTACTACTGACTTGCAGATTTGAGAAAAAAAAAAGTTTGGGGGTTAACATGCATTTTCTGAAATAAAATAAATCTGTAACTGTGTTAACTGTCATCATCTGTTGATTGTAATTCACCATCGTTTCTCAAAAAAATTGTTTTACGGACATAGCAAAGCTTTGAGCCAATATAAGTGACATCTCTGAAAATCATGGGCATTTGACAGATATGTCATGCAGTCATAGTCAAATAAATTTATACCTGTGAAATAATCAAGCACAGTCCTTTCCTAAGAACCAGTGAGTGCTTGGCTATGCAGAAAAGAATAGTAAAAACAATAAATGATCTTGTGTGATCCCTTAAACTTCAACATCCTAACACTGTCCAGCATCTTCAGCTTCAGTTTGTGATGTAAAACCATAAAAGCTGTTGTAACTTTGTCATTTAATTCCACCACCCTCAAAATGCCTCTTATGAAATCAGGCAAAATAATCCCTGATGTCAAAATTTCCACTAATTCAATAAAGTCCAGGACCAGTTTTCAGTGGTCTTTAGATCATTGTCCAGGACAGAGCTGACTTGACACATTCTAACTTATTTTGGGAGGAGCTTTTGTGAATGAGCTATCCACAGGTGTAGCCTGCTGTGCAAGTCAATGCTATAGTTTTTCTTTTTTAAAGGCTTCTTTTCAAACTGAAAATGTAGTGCTGTCTTTGACTTCTAAATGCTGATAACGTACTAAAATGCACTGAAGATTGGCATCTGCTGATTGGATCACAACTGTAAAGCTTTGCACCCAGGGGTGCTGTTCCCTTTGCCCTACCTTAGCTAATCCTCTGGAGCCATCAACACCCGTGTTTACCCTTTTGCATCAGCATTAAAAAATAGGCCTATAATTTGCCAGCTTCTGAAATTATTCCTTTCCTTTAAGTGACACAGAACAAAGGTTAATTAGGGAAGTGAGTATGATTGAGGCTACTTGGACTGCTAGTAGGAATATTGGTTTGGGATAGATGAGGAGAGTGAAAGAGTGGTGAAACTTTGACAGAGGAGGGGACATTGAGGCAGTGATTGATCTAATTAAAGAGAAGAGATTCAGTCTTGTCACTTAGATCCTGTGATTAGAATCTTGTAATCCTATCCAGCATCCTTCTTTCTTATATTGAAACCTTGGTGCCATCCCTTTCAGTTTTGAAGTGCATATTTCTTACCTTTTCTACCTGTTAAGCATTGAACCCTGTATAGAATTTTGCAAGTAACTCTGGTATTGCTTCTCTGTTGCACCTCACCCTACCATCATCTTTCCTTAAACATGTTACTCTGTTTCATGTCTTTTGAACTTTTAGTTTCAGATCTATACATTTAGCATCAACTTTTTTAGTCATCTATTACAAAGCCTGTCTTCTGCCTATTTCTGTCTGTGTTCTGGATGTGTCCTTAGATCTAAGCATATTTCATGCTTCATGTGTTGGTGGTAGTCCAGTATGCACTGACAACCCTTCAGCAGTTCTTATCTGGATATGCTATCAGTTTAAGTTCGTCCTGTCTGCACACACCGTAAAGGGTGGACTTTTTGCCAAAGGTACCTTCCTATATGGCAACAGAGATCTTTTGACTAATTGAAACTCAACACTTCTTTAATAATGCACTGCTCCCAAGTAGTTCTTCAGATCTCGATGCCACCATCAGATGCTTCAGTGGTTCTCCTCACTAGCTTGAGCATTAGAGTTTGTCATTTCCTCAAATCATTTTTATATATATTCATGTTTACTCATAGTTACAGTTTATATAGCCCCTGATGTTTTTTTTTATAATATTCTCGTGACTTTTCCCAATCTATTCCTGTCTCATTCCCCTCAACTTCCATTATCAAATATCTTGAAAACAAAAAAGAAAAAAAACAAAACAAACAAAAAAACACCAAGAGTTTATTACAATTCTGATTTCTCTTTTGTCTACTTTCCTTTATAGGCATAGAAAGTATTAATCATTAGATCACTGTTGCAGTGCTACATGGGACAATCCTGTCAAGGTTCTTTTCACTTAGAACACAAACTAAACTGTAGCAAACTACATTTGGTAAATAAATAAATTATCCAAAAGAACACACCAACCAGTAGAAACGTTCAGTTTATTCCAACAAAGCTTTCAGGAAAAACTCCCTTCATGATGGGGAGTTTTTCCTGAAAGCTTTGTTGGAATAAACTGAACATTGGTGCGTTCTTTTGGACAATCCTGTCAAGGGACAGGACTAGCCAGCTAGCTTTCAAAGCTATGGTGCATCTTCCACAAGCCCTAGGCATGATGCAGTTTGAAGAGAGCAGTTTAAAAACAGTGGCTAGGGCACCAAAACCTCAGAACATTTGTGCCACTGATGGGCTAGTGTTTTCTAAGGCTGGGCAGATAAGTACCCAGTTGAGGATAACCTCCTGTTACTCTTTAAAGAAAAAGTTCACTTTTCTGTGAAAAACTTATACTGTACCAGCTTTTCTTGCTGCTGTTTATAGTGGTTGTCATATAAATGGTTTACCACTGCAGGCAGTCCCCGGGTTAAGGACAAGACCCGTTTTTTAGTCTGTCCTTAACTCAAATTTGTATGCAAGTCGAAACACGTTCATATGGTTCTTATTAAATGTCGCTTAGTCAAATGTTTGCCTCAGTCTAGTATTTATTTTCCTTTTCTTTGCATATAAAACACTTTAGAAATACTTTTAAATAAAAAAAATCTTAAACATAACATTGTTTACTGTAGTAATAACAATAATAATACAGGACAAGCACTAATGAAAAAGATTTTCAGGGCTGAAAACATAAAACGATTCAGCAACACGCCATGGTCCCTAAAAACTCCCAAGACCCAACATCTAAAACACCAAACAAGTTTTCTTAAAAGTCATGGGCTTTTGGCTTTCCAATCACCAAAGAATGAAGTCATTATTTGGTGCCACATATGAATGAGGTGATGTGTCAACTTTGAGGGGAAAAAAAACAGTGACAAAGGAATGGTGATAGCATACAAGTACTACAATAACCAGAAGATTAATAACGCGTGTCCAACAAAGACTAGATGAACCCAGTCAGCACTCTGCACACATACAAAACTTTCTCTGGTGCTGACAAAATCAAGTTTATAAGCAGATTACCATTCCATCTTTATTGGTAGCAAAACTGTATTCTGTAAACTCATCACAGCCGTGTTGCCACCACCTGCAAATAATGCATGTCACCCCCCAAACACTCACACGGTATGACCCATTGTCTCAAAGCTTGGATAGTTGGAGAAATATAGTTAACACCTAATGCCAAATACTCTTTTGGCTGGCTGATATCACTCCTCCAGGATTCAAAGATGTAATCACACTGAAAAACTAATTACATATGTACACTGACATTGTTCTAAAAAAATCATATAGTCTCTTAAACATGGGAATATTAATTATGTCTTCCAGTATCTTGCTATTTGCTCTCCAACAACAGAAGGGACACTTCTGGTCAGTACCACTAAATATCCGATTGTTAACCTTCCGAGTACCCACTCAAGAAGTACCAGTAATAAATATGACTGGTAAACCCCTGAGGTGTTTAATAATTAATGGTAGGCAACCTACTGTGCCCCCCCACTGTATATTTCATCCCAAAGGGTAAATTGTCAGATTACCTATGGGATGGAGGGGGGGGGGGTTGACTCTCAGCCACAGCTGTTAATGCAAATGTCAGGCCCACTGCAACCTCTCGTACTTAGCACTTTTCATAAATCGGTCTCTCAGTTTGTTTTTTGTATTTAGGGAGGAAGAGAAGCCTATGCTTTTCAAGCAACTTTACAACACTTCTGTTTTTTTTTCAGCCAGTTAAAAGTAAAGGTGAAATGCGACTGCAGAATCACATGAAAGAGGTCACAACACAACACTCTGTATGGAGGGAATGAAGGTCCTTAGCACCATTAGATTTATAAACAATAAATACACAGCAGTTAGAACTGGAGCATATATCTCAATTGCCATTTATAAATTGTGAATTGGTAAATGGAGTGGGCAGCACAGCAGACTCGCACAGTGGCAGTGCTACAATATTTGGGCAGTTTAATATTTTGGGAAGAAAACTAAAATACAGTACAGTAACTGCTTCAGTACTGTGTACTGTACAAGACGGCGGTCTTGACCAATCAGATCGCCAACACAGCGATCTCTTAACCAATTGGATGTCTTGTTTTCCATGAAGGTGGACATAACTGCTCTAACAGGACGTGCAAGCAGCTTCATGATTGAGGAAGATGGGGAAAAGGAAAGTACAACATAATTCTTCATTTTCAAGGTAAGATTTGGGCAACTTTAAGGATTTTTATTTATTATCACATTATTTCCGACATTGCCACAGCCCGCTCATTTCTAGGGGTTGTCTGCATGTTGGATGTCCGTAACCTGGGGACTGCCTGTATTCTGACTTTATGTGCTTAGAATTCTCTGTAGGGAATTCCTTGTGAAATAAAGGCAAGTCTTACCTTTCTGTAGAAGAATTTACTGTAAAGCATCTTTTTGTGAGGGGAAAAGGTTGACGTTTCTGATTAAATTTGTAGTTAAGACCTAATGCTATTGGTTTTGTTGGGTATCGTCAAAGATATTTAATTCAAAACTTAATTGCTGTTCATGATTGTTTTACCAAACCACTTCATATGTGCCAGTTCTGGTAAAAAGTCAGCCTTGGTTTTCTAATTCACTGCAAAGTGTAATTATTTATTTATTTATTTATTTTTTTGAGGAAAGGGTCTGCTTTTTGTTAACTTTTTTAGTGAGTGGCTAAAGCTACTGGTTTTAAGGGCTGTCATTGAAGAGTTTTACCTCAAAACATAATTTATTTGTAATTGTTACACTTGACCTCTTGTCAACCGCTGGTTCCAGTAAAAAGACTGTCATGTCTTTCAATATAGAAACTCATTGCAAGCTAACTTTTTGTGAGGAAAATGTTTCTTTTTTTATCACAACTGATTGCTTGGGACTAAAGTAGTGTGTTTTGGTTGTTGTCATTTGAAAAGTTTACCTCAAGCTTCATTTTTTTGTCACAGGGTAAGACTGAGTCTTCAAGATTCTGCTATCTAGTTTTCAGATTTCTTTAGTGGCTAGGACGTGGGCTGGGGTTCAGGCAGTTTGACTAGTTCTTGTCAGAGCTACAAGAAGTAAAACAAGTTAATGAGGAGACTTTGTTTTCCTTTTTAACTTTTTTTTTTGACAAGCTTCTGCTTTGCCTCAGAGGCTCATGGGTGACTCCACTGTGAGTTTCTCGGACCACTCATCATTTTCTTTTGGTCTTCCTGGTGTGCTTCTTAGAAGACAACTAAGGACTGGGAGAGCAGCATATCCTTTGTGGCTGTTTTGGTGTCCTCTGGATAAGGGAGAACCACATGTAATGGTATTATGGAAGGGAGCGAATGGTGTTCCTTTGCTTTCCCACCCTCAGGAATTTCATTCCCTGAGTAGGAATCATCTTGGTAGCTACTGTTTTTTCTGGGAAATCTTCCAGGAAAAGAAAACAAACAGTTAAACATTTCTTCTGCTCCTAGATCAGATAAGAATGATTGACTGTTTTTTTTTAATAAATTATTTATAGCCTTACAGGTTTAAAAGTGGAGTTTCTCTTTTAGAAGTAAAACGTTTTTTCTCTATTTCTAATTCTAATGCTAGTTTAAGGGTCAAGAATTAGACAACTATGTTTTTTTTCTGTGTGAGGTATCTGACTTTCTGGGCGATTATTCTTCAAATCCCCCTCCTGAACAGTTTTCCTTTTCAACTATTATTGCCACAATGAATGGCTTAATTCAGTGGGAGTAAAAAGAAATTCCTAAAACCCCACCAAAGGTATAATGACTTGATGTAATGTGATCCTATCTCGCCTACATTCTCTACAGATGGGTTCGGAGCCAATCCTCGGCTCCGACTCGGCACGCTATACTATAGAACGAAGTCTCTTATTGGCTGAGCCACCTCATATCCCAGGATGCCCCACTACTGCTTCCCCAGATCTCGTTTGCCGCTTCTACAGCATAGACGTGGTCTCAGACTTGGCTAAGCTAAGTGCCTTCTAGTACTTAAATTTCTGTCAGAAATTTTGCTAAAATTACCCAAAAGCTGTTTTAACAGCTATTTGTTGTTGTGTGACTGATTTTCCTTCAAAGTTTGTGGTAAAAATTGTGTTTTTTCGACGGTTAAGGATCCCGTTTAAGTTAGAGGGGCCTTTGCCTAGGCCTTGCGCTTTAGTTAGGGCTGTTTAACAGTTTTCTCATTATGTGATTCTACTTTTTACAACTTTGTGGTAAATTGTATTTTATACTTGGTAGCAAGTGTTCCCGCTTAACTTAGAGGGACCTTGCCTTAGTTTTCGTGTATTTTTTCTTTAGAGTCAGTGTTAAAGTTCAGTGGAAATAGATAGCCATGTCTAAAGAACATAGGCCATCAGGGTTTAAAAAATGTTCAAAATGCTCTTACAAAATGTCCATTACGGACGACCATTTGCTATGTGTATACTGTTTGGGGTCGAAGCACCTACAGGAATCCTGTAGCGTTTGCCACGCTTTTTCCTCTCGTGTGCTCCAAGAGAGGAAAAATAAGTTGATTTTGAAAGGGCTTATTACCCCTTCCTTTGAGGAAGCCCTATCTTCTTCTTCTTCTTCCCCGTCGAGGAAGAAAAAATCTTCGGCTCCGACCAGCCCATCGGATCCGGCAGAAAAAAGTCAAGGCAGGCTTCTCCGTCAGCTCCACGGACTTCGGAGCCGAGGGCGGAACGGTCTGCCTCGATGTCTCCAGCCTCGACTCCTCTGGTTTCGGAGCCGAGAGCTCGGGCATCGAGAGGCGAGTCATCTCCATCGGCTCCACTGCCTTCGGAGCCGATGAAGGTTGCCCGCTCAGACTCTTCCCCTTCGGTGCCAAAGTCCACATCGGTTCTGAGGGAAATTGCAGTAGTGGTGGAATCTCACTCGGCGCCGATACTTCTCGAAACCATTCGGAGCCGGTCCCCCAGTCTTTCGGAGCCAGCGGAGAAGTCAACTCGGACCCGGTCGGTCTCTTCTCGGTCCTTGAAGATGTCCGATTCGGATGTAGACAGGGTGCTTCAAAGGCTGTTTCAGTCTTCGGTCTTTCAAAAGTTGGTGTCGGCTCCAGCCCAGTCGGCTCCGGAGCCGTCTTCCCACCCTGCCATCTTGGTTCCTCCTCCAACAGCTTCGGCACCATTGGAGTCGGTGTTGGTGGAGCCGGTGGAGGTTGTCGGGTCGGTTCCGACCCTAACTCCAACCCCGCCCTTCGGGTTGGTGTTCGGTACGTGAACCTCCTCTGTCGGCCCCGGGGGGGGGGCGCTTCGGGAACGATCCTTTAGGTTCCGAGCCTCCCTCTCGGTGCGTCGGCGGCGGGAGCTCCGACTGCTGTTGTGGCCTTGGGGGTTGAACCTTCCCAGGATTGTGGGGGTCCCGCCTTCAAGGCCATGAGGAGTGCCTTGGCCAAATCCTCTCTGGCCACTTCTACCATCTCGCCACCACCTTCCCTTGGCACGGAGACTGGTTCCTTTGCAATCCCCCTGTCTCACGACAGCGGAGCCCTGGGGCCTGAGGTTACCCCCGTCGGGGGTTCCCCTTCTTCCCGGAGGCCCCTCTGAAACGTCTTCGGAGGTACTCCCGAGGAAGAGACAATGCAAGAGGAAGCACATTGACTCCCCTGATGAGTCTCTCACCTCGGATACCGACCTCGATGATGCGGAAGGGTCCCCCAAGTCGTCCTCTGATGATGTCTCATTTGCGGACATCTTGGAAATCCTTAAGCAACGAGGCGACTGGCAGTCCAAACCCCCTTCTGCTGAGGAGTCGGTGTTCCTCAAGGCCTTCGGGGCTCAACCCTCCGCCTCCTGGGTGTCTCCGCCCTTCGATGAGCTCCTGGATTTGATCTCTCGAAGGGCGTGGGAACATCCAGACTCTGTTGAACCGGTGCCAGCTCGCCCCAATAAATTCCTTTCGGCACCCCCTGATAAGGATTTTCTTACCAAAGGTGTGGCTGTAGATGCCTTGGTGGTGGCATCTGCTACCCAACAAGATGTGGCAGAGGCTTCAACATCCGTCCATCCTCCTAATAAGGAGTCTAGGAGCATGGATCGGTATGGGAAGCGCACCCTTGCTTCAGCAACCTTTACATTAAGGTCTCTGAATTACCTGACGCACTTTACGAGACTGTAGAAGGATCTGGTCAAGGAGCTGTCGGATACCCTTTCTGGTAACTTACCGGAGCAGTTAGCCCAGACGGTTAACTCCCAGTTGGCTACCCTTTCCTCCCTATCTAACTCGTCCATGAGGCTCATTTCGTATGCGGCCGAAGGATCGAGCAGAGCTGCGGGCACAGGTGTTGCTCAACGGTGACAAGCCTGGCTACGCCTGTGTCACTTTGCGTAGGCCTTTAAGTCTTCCTTTGCCGACGCCCCCTTCGATGGGTCCTCCCTTTTTGGGCCCAAGGTAAAGGACACTTTAACTCGCTGCGAGCAGGAGGGTAAGACTTTAACTGCCGTAGGGGCCCGGTTTTCCACTCCCTTCAGACCTTATCCCAAGGCTCGAAGAGGAGGGAAAATGTGGTTCCGTAAGTCTCAAAAGCCTTACTCATCGCAGCAGAGCGATTCCCCTTCTAGAGGCAGAGGAAGGGGAAATTTTTCAGGGAGACGCCGTCCCAGAGGCGGCGGAGGCCCCCGCAACACTGGAGACCGCGAGTCCTTTCGTGGCTCCTCCTCCTTCCAGCATCCCTGAAGGAGTGCCCGACTGTGCAGCTCCGGAGCCAGTCTGGGGTCGTTTTTCGAGGCACCTAAAGGCCTGGGAAAGTATCACCCAGGACCGATGGGTGCTCCGAATCATCACCGGAGGTTACTCCATTCCCTTCTCTCAACCCCCTCCACCATCCCAGAGAATCCCGGACCCGCCACCCAGTCAACGGGATATGGCAGCCATCGAAATTTCAAAGCTGCTTCAAAAAGGAGTCATCCAACCTGTCCCTGCAGATCAGGCCAGATCAGGGACTTACTCAAGATTCTTTTTGGTACCAAAAAAGACCGGGGACCTGAGACCCATTTTGGATCTCAGCAGATTAAACCGATCAGTGAAAAAGTCCAAATTCCGGATGGTCACCTTGCAAACCATTCTCCCGCTTCTGGAGAACGGTGTTTGGATGTGCTCCATTGATCTTAAAGACGCCTATTATCACATTCTGATAGATCAGGCATCAAGGAGACACTTGCGCTTCAGCCTGGGGGACAGTCATTTTCAGTTCAGTGCACTGCCCTTTGGTCTCACCACAGCCCCCAGGGTGTTCACCAAATGTTTGGCAGTGGTGACTGCTCACCTGAGAAGTGTAGGATTCCAGGTGTTTCCATACCTAGACGACTGGCTCCTTACTGCCACTTCAAGGCATCTACTCTTAAAAACTCTAGCAGCCACTATCTCCCTAGGCAGCTCCTTAGGAATCACATTCAATTGGACAAAATCCATATTGCTGCCACCACAGCGTATTCTGTTTATTGGTGCAGAAATAGACTCAAGGCAGATGCGAGTCTATCTTCCTGCGGAAAGGATAGCAACATTGCAGTCTCAGGTTCGGACGTTACTCCCCAGACATCGCGCTCCAGCGAGAATGGTCCTACAGCTGTTAGGTTCCATGTCAGCCACCATTCTTCTCGTCCCCTTGGCAAGATTGCATATGAGGATACTCCAGTGGCTCCTCTCAGTCCAGTGGTCTTATCAAGACCTCCCCCTCAGTCACCAAATAGTGATCACAGAGACGTGCAAACAGGATCTTCGTTGGTGGCTTCTTTCCTCCAACCTGGATCAGGGGCGACCCTTCGTTCCACCATCCCCCTCGGCCACGTTGACTACGGACGCCTCCCAGACAGGGTGGGGGGGACATTATCTGGGCAGGTCGGTCCAAGGCACGTGGCACTTCGACGAGCATCTTCTCCACATCAATATCCTGGAAATGAGGGCAGTGCTTCTAACGTTGCAAGCACTGCACGATCACCTCCCCCAGGGGACGATTGCCATTCAGTCCGACAACATGTCGGTAGTTTGGTACTTGAACAAGCAAGGAGGGACCAGGTCTTACCCCCTTTGCAGAGAGGCCATGAAGGTATGGGATTGGACGATTGCTAGCAAACGCTTTCTAGTGGCAACTCACATTCCGGGAACATCCAATGTGATAGCTGACAGACTGAGCAGGACTATTCTCTCCCCTCACGAATGGTCCTTGAATCACAAAGTAACGACACAGATTTTTATGAGATGGGGAATTCCATGTTGCGATCTTTTCGCAACTCCCCTCAATGCAAAATGCCAACAGTTCTTTTCTCTCATTCCAGTTCCCGGGGAGACCCCCAAGGATGGTCTGATCCAAGCTTGGCCCCCCGGTCTGCTATACGCCTTTCCACCGGTTCCCCTTCTCCCCAAGCTGATTCAGAAGGCGATCTGGTTGAGAAGCAAAATGATTCTAATCGCCCCATACTGGCCTCATCAAGTTTGGTTCCCCTTTCTTCGCAAGTATGCATTGGACGGTCCCTGGTTCCTGGACCAAGTTCCGGACCTCCTGGCGCATCAGTCAGGACAGCTCCATCAGTCCCTCCATTCATTGAAGCTAGCAGCTTGGCTACTCCTCTTCCGACCATAGTTAGGAGCCATTCTTTCGACCCTGAAGTCATGCATATTTTGTCCTCGGCCCACAAGACTTCTACTAAAAAGATGTATAGTAGTAAATGGAAGAGATTTGCTATTTGGGCCCAACTCCAAGGATTAGACCCTATGACTGCTTCTGTGTCAGAGGTTCTGAAGTTTTTAACTTCCCTGTTCAACCAGGATTGTTCAGTGTCTACCATCAAAGTTCAATTGGCAGTTATTTCTAATTTTCATGAGAACACAGAACCATCTTTAATGAGCAACAAGTTGTGCAAAGCTTTTATTAAAGGAGCTTGGCTTTTACGGCCCCCTATATCGCATCCTGCACCACCGTGGGACCTTAACGTAGTGTTAGGCTCATTAACAGCACCCCCCTTTGAGCCGGCAGCAACCTGTGATTTGAAATTTCTTTCTTGGAAGACTGCCCTCCTAGTTGCTATCACATCAGCCAGGCGAGTTTCGGAACTTCAAGCCTTATGTGTCAAACCACCATACCTGGTATTTCACAAGGGTAGAGTATCTCTTAGACCAAATCCATCCTTTATACCAAAGGTTTGTTCTAACTTTTGTTTGCAACAATCACTGGAATTACCGTTTTTTTTCCCTAAGTATACAAACAGAGCTGAGTATACCTTTCACAGCTTAGATGTACACAGACAATTACGTTTCTATTTGGATAGGACACAACAAGCACGAAAATCAGATCAACTGTTTGTGTCTTTCTCGGACAATAAATTGGGCAAATCCGTCACGAAAGTCACTATAACCAAATGGATCAGAGACTGTATCAGTCATATTTACCGCATTTCAAATAAGGACCTTACAATCCCCGTGAAAGCTCATTCTACCAGGGCTATGGCCACTTCGGCAGCCTTTCATTCCAAGCTGTCTATTAATGACATCTGTGCGGCTGCTACGTGGTCTACTCTATACACCTTTATCTCTCACTACAAATTGGATGTGGCATCTAGGGGTCGAGCTGCCTTCGGTTCCACGGTTCTCCGGACCGTTTTCCAGTGAGCCACCCAGGAATTAGGTGCTAGGGACGCTGTCCTATCTGTAGAGAATGTAGGCGAGATAGGATCACATTACATCTTTTAGTTATGTACTTACTATAACTTTAGATGTATGGGATCCATCTCGCCTACATTCCTAATAACCCACCCTCCTTCCCCCTACCTTGGAGGCCAGAAGAGACTGGACGGTCCGAATACAACTGTTTCCTCTCTTGGAACACCTGGCAATCTTATAACAACAGTCTATGTGTGTGTGCATGTGTGCGGACAAACAAGATCTGGGGAAGCAGTAGTGGGGCATCCTGGGATATGAGGTGGCTCAGCCAATAAGAGACTTCGTTCTATAGTATAGCGTGCCGAGTCGGAGCCGAGGATCGGCTCCGAACCCATCTGTAGAGAATGTAGGCGAGATGGATCCCATACATCTAAAGTTATGGTAAATACATAACTAAAAGTTACTCAACATACAATTATGTATTCCTTGCAACCAGTAATTTATCCTGCAGCGACAGTGATTTTCTCTGTCAAATTTAGCCTCTTCCAAACAACTTACTGCAGTTAACCCCATCCCTTCTGATAAGATGAAAAAAACCTTAACTGGCTTAGGAATAATGTTCTTGCTTCTTTCATAGGTTATTGCTAGGTTAACAACCGCTAGGGCCCTTATAAGCCTAGCTATGCACCTCAGACCCATTTGGATCCAGTGTGTCATGGACAGTCGGGACGGGGCATGTTATTAGGGAGGTAACTAAGAGATTTATGTGTAGGGGTTGTTAGTTAGGATAATACTTAACTTATTGATGGCCTCTTTGCATAAGGGACATAGGGGCCAGACCAGAGGTATATTTATGATTTCTTATCCAGTTGTCATGGTTTTGTTTGAATAGTGTCAGGGATGAACTCTGTTTTACATGTATGGGAAGTCTATTCCATAGAGCAGGGATCCTTTGAGACACATATCTGTCTCTTCAGCACATTCTGTTTATTCACAAAGTTCAGATACCAGGATCCAATGTGTCTGGTGTATTTTGTTTTGCACCCATGCAACCAGTCCATTAGGGCTGGGTCTGAGGAAGCCCTGTAGGCAAGGCGATGATTCCTTTCCAGCAGCCTGTAGTAAACTGAATACAGAGACAGAGCCTCTAGGCAATCAGTGTAGGACAGGATTTTCATGCCCTGAATTCTCCTGGTGAGAAACCTTTGTGGGCATTCCAAGTGTTGCAAGTATCTGGTTAGGTACATGCCAAAGGGGGCATTGTACTCAATGATGGGTCTGATGAAGGCCAAGTAGAGTAGTACTGTAACTTCCTTGGACCTGTATGCCATACCCATACCTAAAAGTTGGGTGACCTAGAATTATTTTTTTACTATCTTAGTTATGTGTTGATCAAAGGCCAGATTGCTGTCTGCATGTGTTCCCAAATCCATTACTTCTGGGTCGACTCTTGGTGGTGTTTTATAATTCATAGATTATAGATTAGTACTAAGCTAACTGCCCTTGCGAGCCATTTTAAGCCTATCCAATTATCCCTTGTGAGACTCAAACCCTGCACCTTGTGTTTGTAAGGCAAACACCTTAACCATTAAGCCACCCTCGCACCCCAGTAATTAACTGGGATTGACTGTTTCCCAAAGGGCATTGTAATACATTTTGCAGTGAGTTTTAGGCTATGGCTTTGGCATGAGTCATTTGTCTGTGTTAATACCTCTTGCAAAATGTTGGTGTCTTGGGGAGAATATATAATAGCTTCCAATTTACAATCATCTGCAAACTTGGTAAGCCAGATGCCTTAAACATTAACCTTGATGTTTTAGAAGTAGATGCCAAACAGGAGCAGGCCTAGCAAGAAGCCCTGGAGTACTCCACTGGTGACCTTTCTGTTTCTGTTAGAGGAGGTGGTCTCATATATTTGAATTCTTGGGTCCTGTCTGTAAGCTAGCCAGCAAGTTATGCAGGGATTTATGCATAGCGCATAGAGCTTGTCAACAATACCTGAGTGGAGTATTTTATTGAAATCCTTGGCCCAGTCAAGATGCACAGTATGCTGTGTTTTACCCCTGTCCATTTCCTTGGTGACCCTCTCAGAGAAGTCTACCAGGTTAAGTAGGCACAACCTTTCCTTAATAAAGCCAAATCGGTATAGGTCCAGTGTTACTAGGTTGCCTATGTCCTTGTTTGTCATTTCCATGATAATTTGTTCCATGGCTTTGCATATCAGGTTTGTTAGACAGATAGGTTTGTAGTTCCCTGGGTCAGTTGATTTTTCACCCTTGTGAAGGGGAATGACTGCTGCAGTCCTTTCATTTGGAACATAGCCTGTTTTGAGGCTGTTGTTAAAGAGCACCTCAGGTGGTCCTGATAGTTTGTGTTTTAGACTGTTCAAGAGGCAACTGGGGATGTTGTTGGGACCCGTAGGGGCAGTATTCTTGGCTTTAGCGAATGCTGCCAGCATCTGGTCCCTGCTAATAATGTGTGTGTGTTGGATAGGATTTCACCAGGAGGGGCTGCGGGAAGTGGGGGTGAAGTTTGAGCTGAATTTATCAGCCAGTAGATTTGCTAATTTGTATGTGGTACAGCTTATTATCAGTTCAGCACACTGCTGTTTGTTACATTTAAGGTTCTGGACATGGCTGAAGAAAGCCTTATGATTGTCGTTTGCTTGCAAGGCTGTCCTGACCTTGTAGTTGGCCTTGTTGGACTTCATACAACTAAAGAAGAAATTAAGAGGTCTAATTAAGAGCACTTGTCTTTAAGGGAATTGCTTTTCCTAATTTAAATATTCAACACCTTTATTGAATTCTCACTTAAGACACAGGCAAACGTATGTTTATATAAAAGAAAATAAACCATATTAACATGTTACTAGTTATAGATATCATATATCACATAAGTTTTTTTTTGTATAACTATCAGTTCAACATTATGTGAATTGCTCATTTCCATCCTTCTCTTAAATCTCACTCCTCCTGCAAAGCATTCATTATTCTGTATGTATTGCTCCCACAATTTCCATTTTTTTCTATGCAATTTGCTCCTATCCTTTTGTAAAGATCCCACTTCAGTTCTTTTATCTCTGTTATGATTTCATTACTTTAAATATATCTGGCTCAGATTGTATTTCCATTTTCTAAGAAATGCTTTTTTGGCAGCTACCAGAATTAAACTTATCAAGGTCTTAGTATATTTAGACAATTCAGATCTTGTAACCCAGCTTAAAAAATAATTTCCTTGGTTACACCCATTTGTTCACCCAATATTTCTGACAAGAGTACTTTGTAGGGAATTTGTGAAGCCTGCCAACTCATTATACTCCCAAAAAATATGTTCCAGTTACCCTTTGTTTCTCCATCATACCTCCACATTTGCCATCTACCTGAGGTAAAATTCTTTGCTTGGAGTATGAATAATCTCAGGCAAATATCCTAAATCTTCTAGACATTGTTGGATACTTGGGAGCCAAGCATATGTCTTCCCATTGTTTCCTTGAGAATTTATTTTATTTTATTTTATTTATTTATTTTACATTTGTTGACCGGGCTAGTCTAGCTGGATACATGTCCTTTTTCAGTAGAGGCCCGGGGAGAAAAGCTCCCACAGTTAACAGAAGTATAAGTTTACAATTATATACAAGAAATTACATTAAAATAAAATCAAACAGTAATAACATCTAAGTATACAAGCTGTTAGTCTGGTAAACATTTGTTGAGATGGCCAGATGACATAGATACCTGAGGAGATAGTAAGATGCTGGATAAAGAATTGTGAGGTAGAAAGGAATTAGATACTAATGGTCCTGTGGGAATTAGTCAGGGTTGGAACATGGGCATAACCATTGAGACTTAAGAAATTCTCTGAGATTAGTTTTGAATAGATTGAGTGAGGTCATGAGCCTGAGGTTGTTGGGAAGGGAATTCCATTGCTTTCCAATGGAGTTAGCATAAAGAGCATCGCCCATGTTATTAGATTTGATGGTTAATATCTGAATACTGTTTGAGGATCGTAGGCTACTTAAGTTGGTGTAGGGGTCAGAATTTTGGTCAGCGAGGGTTTTCTCGATGATTGATTATTTTGAATGCTTGGAGAGTTGGTTTAGTTTAAGCAGATTGGGCAGTTCCAACCAGCCAAGTTTTTGAGGTTGAGGCAGTGGTGGAGTGCGATAGGGTGTAGCTGTTACAAATCTGGCAATATGATGGTAGGTGGTAGAGAGGTTATTAAGCTCACGTTTGTTGGGGAAAGATAGTATTGGTGAGGCATATAGTAGGGTGGAGAGGAGATGGAGTGAGCAATGGTTAATTTTGCATGCGGGTAAGAAAGTTCTTGATTCTGTACATTGACCCAAGTTTCTTGTTAACTGTCTTAATAGTTTGGGCAATGTGCATGTCGAATTTAAGCTTATGGTCAATAGTGACACCAAGTAGTTTGGTATGGGGACGGGCTCAATGATGGTGCCATTAGAGGATTCCACAAAAAAGGTCCTGGAGTTATCAGGTGGTGGTTCTTGGGGTAGGGAAGTGGTGGACGTGGGAAAAATAGAAGTAACTTGGTTTTAGTCGGGTAGAGTAAAAGTTCCCGGTCAGAGAACCATTGTTCAACTTTGGCAAAACATTGTTGGGTAGCTGCTTGGAGATTTTGAAGAGAGATATCGGAGCATATCAGGGTTGTGTCATCTGCATATTGAATGCAGGTGGCTGTGGGGATGACTGTGTGCAGATCATTTATGAAAATAGAAAAAAGAAGAGGACCAAGTATGGAGCCCTGTGGAACACCAATATTGTTTGAGAGCAGATGAGATATTCTATTTTGCCATTGGACTGCTTGTTGCCTACCAGCAAGGTAATCCTTAAACCAGTTTAGGGCCAAGTTGTCAAGATGAAGGGTTTGCAGGGTATATAGTAGTAGTTGGTGGTTAACCATATCAAAAGCTTTCGATAGGTCAAGAAAGAAGGCAGAGGATGTTAGTTTTTTGTTACGGTTACTATTGACTGAGTCTACAAAGGAGAGGAGGGCAGTGGTAGTACTGTGGTGGGGGCGGAAGCCATGCTGGGTTGTAGACAATAGATTATTGAGGGTAAGGTAGTGTAGGAGTTGTTTGTGAACACACCGTTCCATGATTTTAGCTAATGGAGACAATATTGCGATGGGTCTATAGTTAGATGTTTCTGTGGAGGAGCCTCCCTTGTGAAGTGGAATGATGTATGAAATTTTCCAAATGGGGGGGACAGTGGCTTCAGTAATGGATCTATTAATCAGGATTGATATAGGATCGGCAATGACATCGGACGATATTTGTAGGTATTCCGCTGGGAGGTGATCGGCCGCTAGGGTGGTCGGTTTCAGTTTTTTTAATAGGGTACGAATGTAGGAGGTAGAAACTGGTTGTAATTTAAAGGAGAGAGAAGCTGTGTCATCAGGAAGAGTTAAGGAGGGGGAAGAGGTGGGTAGTTGATTGGCTAAGGATTGGATGGTCTCAGTAAAAAAAGTGTTGAAGGTATTGGCTACTACTTCTGGTTCTTGACCAGTAAGATTCTCAGGGGTTGGGGTAGTTGATTTACCAGGATGGAGGAGGTTATTAAAACCAGCCCAGAACTTTTTTGGGTTAGTCTGATGTTTGTCCTGGAGGTGACAGAAGTACTGTTTTTTATCTCGAGTTATGTCAGTTTTCGTGGAGTTTCTAAGCTGCTGAAATATTATACGGTCTAGGGGAGTTTTGGTAGCTCTCCATTTGTGCCAAGCCTGGTCACGGAGTTTAATCTTTGCTTTGGTTTCTTTTGTTAACCAGGGAGCAATGCGGTCTTTGGCTCTAATTAGTCTATTAGGGGCATGAGAGTGGAGAATGTTTAAGAATGTGTCATTAAAGTATGACACGCTCGCAAGGGGAAGAGTATTTAGGATAGACCAATTGCAGGATTTTAGTTCCGCAAGGAATAGTTCTGGGTTGAAGTTTTTCTTATTTCTAACAAGTTTGTATAAGGGTGGGTTGGTGCAAGAAAGTTTGTGCTTTAAAATGTAAGTGACAAGGTGGTCGCTAAGGTCGTTAGGGAGGGTACCAGTGGTATAGTTGATTGGATCTTTATTAGTGAGAATCCAGTCAATCGTGCTCTCTTTTTGCTGAGTATTACCAATTCTAGTGGGAGATGTAATATTTTGGGAGAAGCCATGTAGGTTGATAAGATAGGGATTTGACTTGGCGGAGCAGTGGGACCAGTCAATATTGAAGTCCCCTAGAACTATGGTTTCTTGAGGGCAGTTAGTTGCTAACCAACTTAAAGTTTGCTCTAGGTTTTCATGGTTCTTCCCTGGCGGAATATAGATTACTACAAGATTGATACATTTTTGGGTGTTAATACAAATCTTTAGTGAAATAAGTTCTATGTTAGAGACCTGGGGAGGATGCAATGGGTTCATAATGATGTTGAACATGTTCTTAAACATGACAGCTATTCCTCCACCTCTTTTGGTTGTTCGATCCCTCCTTAAGATATTATAGCCAGGTGGAAGAATTTCTTCATCCTTTGTGGCAGGTTTGAGCCATGTTTCTGATAAGCACATGATGTCTGGGGAGTGTGTGGCTATCATAGCATGTAGGCTATGTATTTTGTTGCTTATACTTCTCAAGTTGAGGTGAAAGATGAGGAGGGAGTTAGTGGGTCTTTGGGGTAATGTTGGGGTGACAACATCTCGATTGGTGGTAGGGCCTGGATTCAGGTGAATGTCACCATGCTGGGTTATACAGAGTTTTAGGCGCTCTAGGAATCTCTGGAGTTTGCACAGTAATTTGAGGTGGGATTTATTTTTGGTTGGGCTAGGGTAGTGAAGGGTTAGATGAGTTTTAAAGAGACCTTGTGTTTTTGCAGGGTGGAGAGTGGATGCTATAGTGTTTGGGGAAAAGTGAGTGTGTGGGGTAGTGTGAGCCTTGGGAAAGGAGATTTCTAAGAGTGATTGTTGTTCATACCTTGTTAAAAGGTATGGGATAAGAAGAAGTAAAGTTAGTGAGAAGATGAAAGAATACATAGTTTTGACCATGACGGTGAAAGAGAGGTAGCTTGTGGGATGGGATGATAGGAGGGGTTTCTAAATTTTTCTGGAAGTTGTCTAGGAGTGAGGGAGGAGGAGCTGTAAATTGGAGGACAGCCGTAATTGGGAGGAAGAGAGGGTGGGAAGGGCTAGATATCACTATAAATTTAGGGGTAGTGGGGGCGGGTGGGATAAGGGGGCAGGGTGGGGCGCGAAGCGAGCCCGAGCGCAGCGAGGGCGAAGCGGAGCGGGGAAATACCTGCCCAGAGTTTGCAGGGCCTTAGAGGCAGCCAGATGCAAGTCTGAGGGTCGGGTGCAGGATAGGACTTTCTTAGATGCAAGGACCTGGAGATTTGGCAGGCTAGTGTTTGGTTGCCAGTAGATTTGAGGTCCTGTTTATTTTCCTGCCTCCTAGACGTTATCCTGGTTAGATACACTGAAATTTTGGGTATTTCCTTAACCGTAGAGTCCTTTACAAGATGGGAAGTTCAGGGTCTGTGCATTCGCACCGTCGATGCCAAGAACCGGAGAGCCACGCAGTGTAATATAGAGGGGGGGGGGTTCCTGGAATGAGAGAAAGGAGAGATACACTTTTAAAGACACGTTACATGCAGTCACTAGACTGTGTTATGCAGCAGGTTGTTATCTCTAGAGTTAGATAGAGGTAGGCAGTAGGGGAGAGGTATAGAAATCAGTTTGCAGTACCTTCTACAATAAACTTCACTTTACGCTAGAAAAACAGATGATGCTTAGGCAAAGTACATTGGTGTTAGCTACTTTGCTCTGTTAAAACAGTGGAAGCAAGCAAGTACAGCCAGTTTCTTTGGATTAGTCTAGGAACGCCAGTATCAGCGGCTGCATGTGTAACCCATAGGCGTCGTTATCTTAGGACTGCATAGTCATTCACGCTACACATAGAAAATTTTAACATAAGCAGTAGTTTTAGCCAGCTAGACCACGTTCAGTAGTCTATACAAGAAGCCAGTAGCAAATAGAGCAGGTTCTATTGCAGTTAGTTATAATTAATGAAAATTGGAGAAGTTTGCAGCTAGTTCCGAAGGTGATACACACTAGTTTATCACACAATAAACAATAACACAATGTTTAAACACAATACGGCCCAGAGTAAACACAGTTTTTAGATGTTAGAGCTAGTTTAAACTAAAAGCGCCTATAACAACGCCAACACTACCAGAAACAGAAACAATCCAGTGCAGGTTAAAACACGCTACAATACAGCACAGAGTAGAACACAGATTTCAGATGTTAGAAGCAGTTGTAAACTTATAGCGCCTATAACAACGCCAACACTACCATAAACATTACAGTGCAGGGTAAAACACAATCATCTGACTCTAACAGTAGTTTGAACTTGTAGCGCCTATAACAACACCAACGCTACCATAAACAGTACATTGCAGAGTAAAACACAGTTTTCGTTAGAGCGTAGGATAGTCAGCCTCCCTTTTAGCGAGGCGACTCAAATACAAACTGCAAAGGATGGTAAAGAAGGTAAAATAAGACCAAATAGTTCTGTTGAATGTACCTTGCGATGAGGCGTCCGGGCGTCCGAGCAGAGAGATAGAACAGTTCCAGCAAGTCTAAGATTAAAAATGGCGGAGACTGGCGGGGAATATGAAAACTCCCTGACGTCAATAATACCTGCCCAGAGTTTGCAGGGCCTTAGAGGCAGCCAGATGCAAGTCTGAGGGTCGGGTGCAGGATAGGACTTTCTTAGATGCAAGGACCTGGAGATTTGGCAGGCTAGTGTTTGGTTGCCAGTAGATTTGAGGTCCTGTTTATTTTCCTGCCTCCTAGACGTTATCCTGGTTAGATACACTGAAATTTTGGGTATTTCCTTAACCGTAGAGTCCTTTACAAGATGGGAAGTTCAGGGTCTGTGCATTCGCACCGTCGATGCCAAGAACCGGAGAGCCACGCAGTGTAATATAGAGGGGGGGGTTCAGTTAATGCTGGGCTGGCTGGCTCCCTTGCTGGCTTCTTTCCTGGCTGGGCTGGCTCCCTTGCTGGCTGGGCTGGGCTGGCTACCTTGCTGCCTGGGCTGGCTCCCTTGCTGGCTAGGCTGGCTCCCTTGCTGGCTTGGCTGGCTAGGCTGGCTCCCTTGCTGGCTTGGCTGGCTGGCTAGGCTGGCTCCCTTGCTGGCTTGGCTGGCTGGCTAGGCTGGCTCCCTTGCTGGCTTGGCTGGCTGGCTAGGCTGGCTCCCTTGCTGGCTTGGCTGGCTGGCTAGGCTGGCTCCCTTGCTGGCTTGGCTGGCTGGCTAGGCTGGCTCCCTTGCTGGCTAGGCTGGCTCCCTTGCTGGCTTGGCTGGCTGGCTAGGCTGGCTAGGCTGGCTAGGCTGGCTCCCTTGCTGGCTTGGCTGGCTGGCTAGGCTGGCTCCCTTGCTGGCTTGGCTGGCTGGCTAGGCTGGCTCCCTTGCTGGCTTGGCTGGCTGGCTGGCTGGGCTGGGCTGGGCTGGCTCCCTTGCTGGCTTGGCTCCCTCGCTGGCTTGGCTGGCTGGCTAGGCTGGCTGTGTGAGGTACTAAGGCCATGGATTCAGGAATGTTTACTGGACCCTGGGAGGGTCAGTAAGTTGAGAGAAGCATTTATGAACAATTCCATTATAGCAATGTATTCCACATCTGTGTCCTTGGCAGCAAGTTAGTTACGTTCAAGAGATCTGCTGTGTGAGGTACTAAGGCCATGGATTCAGGAATGTTTACTGGACCCTGGGAGGGTCAGTAAGTTGAGAGAAGCATTTATGAACAATTCCATTATAGCAATGTATTCCACATCTGTGTCCTTGGCAGCAAGTTAGTTACGTTCAAGAGATCTGCTGGGGGCGGGGAGCTTGCTGCCCAGCAGCCAGTACCACGATCCATCTACAGTTTGTATACACCAGAGCCAGGGACGCAGAGCATCCGAGAGAATTTCTTATCCAATTTCTCCTCAAAATCTTTTCTAACCTCCTGTGATTGATTTGTATTGTTATTATGCAATATTTTGTATGCTATACCAATTATCTCTTTTTTTAAAAGCAGCTTCTCTTCTAGATTCAACTAAACTCAAATGGTGCAGGTCTTTCACTTAGGATTTCCCGTCCTATCTACACTCTAATATCAGTCTCTGATTTTGGAAGGCAGTTTCTTGCCTGCAGTCCAAATGGGTAACCATTTGAAATGTTGGAACCCGCTAGAGTGAGTCCCAAAATATGAAGACTGAATGGCCAAAAGAATGGACTTACATATATTAAGTCCGAGAGGCCATTTCTCTGAATATTCCCTTTTCTTTCAGGTAAGGTGATCTTGGAGTTGGTGTATATTTAACTTTGGAGTGTGTGGAGGACTTGCCCCCCACATGGTGGGGGTGCAGTGGGGGTCTTAAGCAACTTTTGAGATTCACTCTTCTCCAGGTTTTCAGTCTTTTTTTTTTTTTTTTTCAACTTTTCAGCACTTGGCATTTTGAGTGTTGGCATTTCAACAAAGAGTCATCCAAATGTCTTCTTGGCCTCTTCCCATTCTGTTGTTTTTTTCTCTAGTTATTTGCTCTCAATACATTGGTTCCTTTGCCAGTCTTCTCCAAAAATTCCATTCTCCTCCTGGCTGTTCTCTGTACCCCGAATTGCAGTCTTCCCTATCTGCAAAATCTCCTTTTTCTATTCTCTTGGTGGCTTAGTTCTTAGAATAATTTCTGCTACTTTATGAATATAATATTATGTATGGCTGTTATTTTCCTTATGGATCTGCATCCAAAGTTCCACTCTCGCCTTATTTCTTTAATTTCCTCCATTTCGTCATCCCTTTTCAGTTTGAATTATAGCTTTCTGCTTGTTGTGTATGCGAGTCTTAACTGTGTTGCTCTAAAATATCCCTTCAAATCAGGTAATCATAAACCACCTTTTTCTGTTGGAAGGATCAGCTTATCCCACTTGATCATTGCCCACTTCCCCTCCCAGATAATTCCTTCAACCATTTATTAATTATTGTTCACAACTTCTCACCTGGTTGATAAAAGTATGTGTGACCTGTATATAACACTAAAGGGACTAAAACCATTTTCTCTGCTTGTATCTTTCTATCCATATCCATAAGCAAGTGCTTCTAGTTTCCCAGTCTTTGTATTATCATTTGGTTAGTCTCTTCCCACATATCCTTAGTTGCCATAATAGAATCCTTTTTAATCAATACTCCTAAATACTTAATTTTATCTAGTTCCCATAAATATGGTTATTGCTGGACCAATTCATGTATAGATACATAACTTGAGTATAGCTTTTGTGTTATCTTTATTACTTTTATAACCTGTAAAGGCTTGAAACTCTCTCAGGATGGTCCACAGCATTGAGGTGTCCTTTTCTGGTTTTATCAGGTACAGAATGATATTGTCTGCAAGTAAAGCCAACTTTTTTGATTACTGTACCAATTATATCCTTGAATTTCTGAGTCTCTTATTTTCTTTGCCAATGGCTCTAAATATAAAGCAAATAACAAAGGGGAAAGAGAACACCATTGCTGGGTTCTTCTGTTCAGATGCATCTTGTCAGAGAAGACCTGTTCCAATTTAATTTTTGCATCCATTTCCTCATGTATCCTCTTAATTAACCATCTGAAGTTGTTAATCTTCTTCCTATTCATCACTGATGGGTTCGGTTCCGAGCCCTCAGAACTGAGTCGGCCTTATACCAAGCTTGCGTGCACCAAAAAACTCTCGAGCTAAGCTGCTACCCACAGTGCCCTTCACTCATTTACCTCAGATCTCGTTTGCCGCACAGCCATATGGCAGTGTTTCACTGAGCTCTCTAGCTAAGTGATATATCTTTATAAATTTACAAGTTTTTGTGAAATATTTTCTTGTTAGTTACTAGTTCTTTGGTATCATTCTACACTCAGCTCTACCTACAGGTATCCCTTTCGTACCATTATTGGTATTGGCCTTTCTACCCTTGTGGTATCCTATTACCATTGTTGGTATTTCCTCTTTCTTCACTTTCCTCACTCTTTCTTTTTTGTGTGAGAGTGTTCGCTTTTATGTCTGAGAAGAAGGGAACTACGGGA
Source organism: Protopterus annectens (assembly GCF_019279795.1). Classification (NCBI taxonomy): domain Eukaryota; kingdom Metazoa; phylum Chordata; order Ceratodontiformes; family Protopteridae; genus Protopterus; species Protopterus annectens. The sequence continues at coordinate 740,564,360 of NC_056737.1, read as the reverse complement.
TTTAAACACTGCTCTTCTTGCAGTGGTAAACTTCCGAATAGCGACCTTCATGAAGAGTGTGTGTTACTGTTTGGGGGTTCCACATTTGTCGGCGAAACCCCCATGTGATATTTGTGCTAGCTTCAGTCAGCGGACGCTGAATGAGCGTCGTAATAAATTGATCTTGAAGGGCCTGCTTTCATCGCCTTTTTCGGAGGCTATTTCTGCAGTGGAGGTCTCATCCCCTCCTTCTGTGGACAAGAAACGTCCTCGCTTGGATCCCTCTTCACCGGCTGGTGATAGGGGTAAAATCCATAAGGACAAGACCCAAAAGTCTTCCACCGAGCACTGTACTGCCTCCTCGGTTCCAACTACATCGGCTCCGAGTTCGGCTCCAGTGAAGCATACCAAAGGTCACTTCGTCAGAGCCTACCCCGGCCCGATGACTACTGCGCCATCTACTACCTCGGTTCCAATCAGTTTGTCTGCCTCCATCTCGGCACAGACATCGCCCATCTCCGTTCCGATGTCAGTTCCGACAACAACTTCGGAGCCATTCTTGACATCCACCCCAGTTGTGACCTGGGCGCTGAGCCCATTCTCGGCTCCAAACATTCCTTTGTTGCTGGTTTCTAAGCTGGAATTGTCAGTGCCATTCTGTGATGCACCACGGACCCAGTACTCCTCGTCTGTGGACCTGTTTACCGGATAAGCCTGCAAACCCTTTTTGGACTGGCCTGATTCCCCATCAGGGGCATTGGTAAGATCCACCAGGGCACTTTCAGAATTGAATGTGGTGCGCCTTTTTGACCAGCTGCTGATCACCAGGGGAATTTCAAATTTGCCTAGACCTCATCCCACTCCAGGCTTTGGGTCTATTACACAGGCGACCCCTACAGACTCTCCTCTCTTGTATCCCTCGGTTCCAAGGCTCATATATCAGATGTTTTCAAGAGGACCCCCTTCCTCGGCACCGACGACAGTGTCTGAAGCCCTGAGGCCCCTTTGGGTGTCAGTTCCGTCAGAACCCACCCTTCCTCAATCTCATACTTGAGGGCTGGAACCTCCGGTTCCAGTCTCTGTTCCGACTGTGTTGTCGATCCCAGCTTCGGGTCTGAGGGTGACTACCGCCCCGAGTTTGCTTGAAGCTCCGTCCCCAGGGGTGGACAGTGTGGAGCGGGGTGTGACTCTGGTTCCGGGCTCCCACTCCTCTTCGGGCGAGCCCGCTTTCCGGGTGATGGAGAGGGTGCTTGCTTCTAGCAACCTTCCTACGTTGGTCATCCCTCCAGTTCCTTCTGAGCCGCAGCTGTCAAAGGCCACCTGCCCAGGATTCTGAGAGTACAAGGCCCAGGAAACCCCTGTCCATGATATTTCCCTTTCTGTGTCTTCTTCGGATGCTCCCACCAAAGAATCTCCTTGGAAATGGGCGTGTAAGAGGAAACATTTGGACTCCCCAGAGGAGTCCCTCACAGAAGATACAGACTACGATGATGGGAAAGGATCCCCATGGTCACGTCCTGACGATGTCTCTTTTGGAGACTTCCTGGAAATCTTGAAACAGAGGGATGACTGGAAGCCCTCCAATCCTTCCTCAGAGGAATCTGTATTCCTGCAGGCCCTCTACTTCTTGGGTGACCCCCCCCCTTGCCAATGAGTTGGTTAAGCTCATCATGCAGCATGTGTGTAAGAACCTAGACACCGCTGAGGCCATCCCCAGGAGATCAGACAAGGTAACCCCCCCCCTCCAGAAGATAAACCCCATTGGTCTAGAGGTTTGCCAGTGGATGCTATGGTGGTGGTGGCGGCAGCCATGAAAAAGGACCTTGCGGAAGAGAGTCCTGCTGTCCACCCGCCCAACAGAGAGTCACGGGCAGTGGACAGGTTAGGGAAGTGAGTTTTTTTGCGTCAGCGACCTTAGCAGTCAGGTCTCTGAACTTTTTGGCATATTTTACGAGGCTCCAGAGAGATCTTATCTCCGAACTCTCCGGGACCCTCGTGAGCCAAGTTTCTGATGGAGCACGTGATAAAGTTGCTTCTCAACTTGCCACCCTAGAGTCAATGTCCAATTCGTCCATGAGGTTGCTGTCCCACGTAACTGATGGAACGGCTAAAGCTGCAGGTGCAGGCAATCTCATGAGACGCCATGACTGGATGCGCATTTGTGACTTTGTGGACTCCTTCAAGTCTTCCTTTTTAAATGCCCCTATCGAACCATCAGCTCTGTTTGGTGCTAAGGTCAAGGATACATTAGCCAGGTGCGAGCAAGATGGGAAGACCTTGTCTGCCATGGGCCTACGCTTTTCTCAACCTCAGCTTTCCTTCTCCAGGAACCAGAGGAGTGTGAGATGTGGCACAAGAAGTCTCAAGGTCCTTTCCATGACACACGTGGCGAGGACTCCCCCAGAGGCAGAGGGGGTTCCAGTAATGGAAGACGCCCCTTTCGGGGCAGAGGGGATCCCCGGAACCAGGGCTCCAGAGATTTCTTCTCAGGTAGACCGTATCAGTGTTCCTGAAGCGCTGCTCGATTGCTTTCCTCTGGAAGCAGTCGGAGCGCGTTTTTCTCTGCACCAGACTGCCTGGCTCTCTATTACAAACGATCAGTGGGTGCAGAGAATCATTACTAGAGGCTATCACATTCCCCTAATATCTTTCCAAGACCTCCGAAATGCCTTCCCGATGTTCCACCCAGTCAAAGGGAGGAGGCAGCTTCCAAAATACGAAAGCTATGACAAAAACAAACCATCCAACAGGTCCCCCCAGAACAGTGTGGATCAGGGTTCTACTGAAGATTCTTTATGGTGCCAAAGAAAACAGGGGACTGGAGGCCCATTCTGGATCTCAGCCAACTAAACAAATCGGTAGTTCAGACCAAGTTCCGCATGGTCACGATTCAGTCCATCCTTCCCTTTCTGCGAGAGGGTGTGTGGATGTGCTCATTAGATCTCCGGGATACGTATTGCCATATCAAGATGAACAAGTGCTCCAGGAGCCTCCTTTGCTTCCAGTTGGGAGCCAGTCACTACCAATTCAGAGCCCTGCCTTTCAGTCTCTCAATGGCCCCCAGAGTGTTCACGAAATGCTTAGCAGTGGTAACAGCTCATCTGAGACTTTAGGGATTCCAGGTGTTTCTGTACCTAGACGATTGGCTCCTCTCCACCCCCACCAAGCGTCCACTGGTCAGGGCCCTCCACTACACCCTAGTTGTAGCGGAGTCGCTGGGCATCACCATACACTGGGAGAAATCCAATCTTCAGCCCTCACAACAATTGGAATTCATAGGGGCAGTATTCAACACCCAATCAAGTCTGATCTCTCTTCCTCTTCACAGACTTCAGAGATTAAGGGCACAAGTTCAAGTGATACTGTGTCGAAGAAAGGTGTCTGCAAGGGAAGTTCTCCAGGCTCTGGAATCTATGGCTGCAGCCATCCCTATTGTTCCCCTAACCAGATTGCGCATGAGATTACTACAGTGGCTCCTTCAGGCCCAATGGATACCCAGCCTTCATCCCCTGAGCTCACAGATTCTCATCACCAACACTTGCAAACAAGATCTCCTCTGGTGGATGAGTACGCATGAAAATCTTTGGTGTCACCTCTTCCAGGCTCCCCAACCCAGCGCCACGGTGATCACGTACGCTTTCCTGATGGGTTGGGGGGGGGGGCACTTCCAGGGCAAGTCAGTCCAAGGCACGTGGTCCAATGTAGAGGTCGACTTGCATATCAATGTCCTGGAGTTAAGAGCAGTGCTATTGGTGTTGCAAGCTTTCTATCCGCTCCTTCCATCTGGAACGATTGCTGTCCAGTCGGACATGTCTGTGGTCTGGTACATAAACAGGGAGGGACCAAATCCTACCCCTTATGTCACGAAGCCATGAGAATCTGGCAGTGAGCGATATCTTCCATCCGCTTTCTGATCGCAACTCATATCCCGGGGAACTCCAACATGATTGTGGACAGGCTAAGCAGATGCATCCTCTTCTTCACGAGTAGTCTCTCAATCTGAGTGTGGTGGCAGAAATTTTCAGCCATTGGGGCCAGCCATGCTGCAACCTTTTCACCTCTCCCTCAAACACAAAATGCAGCTGCTACTTTGCTCTCTTTCCCCCTCACGGGGGAGTCACCGAGAGGTGCTTTGATTCACGATTGGCCCACGGGTCTCCTTTATGCTTATCCTCCAATTCCTCTGATCCCCCTTGTTCTTAGGAAAGCTATTCGGTTGAGAAGCAAAGTGATCCTCATTGCCCCATTCTGGCCTCGTCAAGTATGGTTTCCCTTCCTCCGACCTCATCTGCTACAACCTCCTTGGATCCTAGACACTCGTCAAGACCTCATATCGCACCCAAAAGGGCTGACTCCCCTGAATCTGTCCACTCTGAAACTGATGGCTTGGTTTCTCCACTTCCGTTAGTTGCCAGGCAGGAAACCCTCTCTTCACCCGTCTGTGATATTATCTTGGCCTCTCATAAACCATCCACCAGGAAACTTTACAGGGACAAACGGAAAAGATTCTCTATTTGGTCACATAATCAGAAGCTAGATCCATTCTCAGCCCCTGTTGCCACTATTCTTCATTACCTGGCTGAACTGTTCGACAGTGGGGTGTCAGTTTCCACCGTTCGAGTCCATCAAGCAGCTGTTTCCAACTTCCATAATGGTTCAGATGGAGTCCCGCTTATTTCCTCTCGCCTTTGCAAGCCTTTCCTCAAGGGTATTTTCCACAGCAGACCTCCCATCAGGCAGCCGGTGGAGGCATGGAATCTCTCCTGGGTTCTGCAATCTCTTTCTCTGCCCCCTTTTGAGCCTGCTGCGACATGTGATCTAAAATTCCTGTCATGGAAATCCTTATTTCTGGTGGCTGTCACTTCAGCCAGACGAATTTCTGAATTGCAAGCATTATGTATCAAGCACGCTTATCTAATCTTACATAAGGACAGAGTATCACTTCGTACTAACCCATCCTTTCTCCCCAAAGTGGTTTCTGACTTTTCGATTAACCAGTCCATTGAGCTCCCTGTATCCTTTCCAAATTATTCAAACAAGGGAGAATACTGCCTACATCCCTTGGATGTTCATAGACAATTACATTTCTATCTGGACAGAACTAAATCCTTTCGCAAGTCAGACCAGCTTTTCATTTCCTTTGTGGGTCCTAGAATGGGAGGTGCACTATTGAAAGTTACTTTGTCTAAATGGCTCAGGGACTGCATTGCCTTCTAATATTAGCTTACGAATGGATCTGAGCCTGGCCAAATCAAAGCTCACTCAACTAGGGCTATTGCAGCATCAGTTGCCTTCCACTCTAGGGCCTCCATGGATGACATTTGTGCAGCTGCCATTTGGGCTAAGCTCCATATCTTTATCAAGCATTAGAAATTGGATCTGATCTCCAGGGAAAGAGCGGCCTTTGGTTCAATGATTTTCAGGAATGTTCTTTCATAAGGGCCACCCAGGTTCTCCAAGTAGCTGGGGACTCTGTCCCATCATTGATGAATAGGAAGAAGATTAACAACTTCAGATAAAGAATTTATGTCTTACCATAACATTCCATCTGAGGAATTGATCTTCTTCCAGTCTTCACACCCTCCCACCGACCCCCTCCAAAGGTTCCTGGCGGATCTTCTGGGTCTTTGTAGTGTCTTAGGGTTTCTGCGCAGAGATAGGTTCATAGGTTGGTACTAGGCTATCTGCCCGAAGGCATATATTAGCCCAGCCAGGTTGTGCGGTATTCACCGCCCCTTAAGTAGTTCCCTAGACCCTTGTACTAGCAGCTAGTACCCTTGGCCCCTGTCTAGTAGTAGGTCAGATGGCCTCTGACTTGTTGTTTCTTCTTTATATTGCATGCAAACTCGATCTGAGGTAACTGAATGAAGGGCATTGTGGGTAGCAGCTTAGCTCGAGAGTTTTTTTGGTGCACGCAAACTTGGTATAAGGCTGACTCGATTCCGAGGGCTCGGAACCGAACCCATCAGTGATGACTGGAAGAAGATCAACAACTCAGATGGAACATTATGGTAAGTCATAACTTCTTTTTATTAATGTATAAGGGCATATACATATTTCCATTGCCCTACTCATAAAATTCCAGCTTACTCTGTTGAATGCTTTCTTTGTATCAAGACTCGCCAGTAACAGCAGTATCTTCTTGTACTCTGCTTCCTCTGGGTCATCATTGTTATATTAATCTTGTCAAACCACATTGATCCATGTCTATCAATTTTGGCAACACCTTAGCCATTCTCTTAGCTATTATAGACACAAACACTTTATAACCATGGCTTAAAATTGAAATGGGCCGATATGAATCTGGATCTGATGGGTCATTACAATCTTTAGGTATTAGCCACCACAGCTTTCTTCCAGGATGTTGGTGACTCCCCTCCTTTTAAGATACTCTTAAACAAAATTTTCCACAGCTTTATTACATTTGTCCTTCTTAGCTTCCAAACTTCCACAGGAATACCATCTATTCCTGGAGACTTTCCTACAGATTGATTGTATGTCACTGTTTTATGTCATCTCCTCCTATTTTAACTGTTACTTATTAGGCCTCATCTACCTCTAACCTTGGCATACATATGCCTTCCATAAATATTTCCATTTGTGCTACTTCTTGATTTCCACATTTCTTTGCATTACACACATTTTCATAACATTTCTGAAATATTTGTAATACCTTTACTATATCTCTGATTATTTTTCTTGTTGTAGTTAAGTTTGGCAACAGCCCTTTCTACTGTCTGTTGCCTAAATCATTGGGCTAAAAGATTTTGTGCTCCGGAGCTGTTATCAAAAAACAATTGCTTAATAGCAATGTTTCTAAACTCTTACATATTATCCTGATACTCCCTTATTTGTAGTTGCATCTCTTCTGTGAGATTCCCCTTATTCTGCAATAGTTTAACCTTTGTCATCACCTCTAAATAATTCCTGTTACAGTTAACCATATTTGTTTTTTATTCTACCCCATTTTAAACTGTACTTTCATTTTATCCCACTTACTAGCTATAACTTCTGAAGACATTTCTGTCTTCCCATAATATCTCTTGAATAATTTCTACTACCCATTCCATAAATTCATCTCTTTAACAGCAGAACGAAGCATCAGTGTCTCATTTTTGCTTAATTACCATGCATCTTTATTTTGGCTGTTATTGGTGTGATCTAAAATAGTTATTGGATGTGTGTTGAAGCTTTCAGTTAAATGCACGTTCCATGACATATAGTTTCTGTGTAGTCTAGTCCAGTTATTGTACCTTGGCAAATAATATGTATATTCTCTCCAAGTTTCTTCTACTGAATTTGTTTTCCATACCAAATATTTTCATTAATTTCTTCAGTAATATTCAATTTGTTGTTATATTTTTCCCTTCTAGGTCCCCCAGATATAGCCTCATTGTTGCAATTCGGATTCCAGTCCCCACCTATTAGTAATGTTCCCTGCTAAAAGCTGGATGTTCTTTGTGTTTCACTGTTGCAGTCATTACATTTGGGTAATCTGCTGGCAGGTTGCCCTCAGTCGGCCTGAATTGCAAAGTCTTGGGTCCTGCGTCAGTTGCTGTCTTCTCTTCCATGACGTCAGGTCGTCAGGGATGTAAATCTTGCAGCCGACACCATTTTCTTTAGTCTTTCTTGCCGCCCGGTGCCCAAAGCAGAAGCATTTTGCGAGTGCCGGTCAGCCGACTACTGAAATATTCGAGTTTGAGTTTCAGAACCGAAGTCTTCACTAAAGCTAAGTACCCCGTTGAGGAAACTTTTTTCTTGCTTTTTACCAATATCAGAAAAAGTTAATAATTGTATTACTTGTGGGAAGCAAATACCTCATAAGGATTTCCATTTATACTGTATTCCTTACCTAGGCCCTGATCACAACGTGCCTGGCTGTCGGTTTTGTGCTAGATTTAACCAACGCACTATTGAGTGTCGGTATATTTCTGCATCAAAGTATTTTGGAAACATTTAACTACCCAGAAATGTCGTCGGACAGCAATCCGAATACCGGAGTATATAAAAAATGCAAAGAAAAGGACAGAGAAAGGCAGTTGAGATCCAAAACCGATGGTGAAGCTTCTCCTAAGCCAGTCGCCGGTAACTCAGTATTCAGACCTCAACATTTGTATATCAAACAGACGACAGCTGCAAAATCAAAGACAAAAGCAACTTCTAAAACTAAAAAAACTGACACCTGAGCCACGTGCACAAGCCTCTAGCCTAAAAAACACATGATCAAAATGGCTGAAGACCTTATTACCTTGATCAGGGGTACCCAGCCCCCTCCAGATAAGATGCTTAGGCAAGACACTGATTATGAATCTTCAGGTCAGATTTCTATTTCTTCTGATTCCTCTTCTGATCAGGGATTATCTTTACCTCCCTATGAGGATTCTGATTCTGAGGAGTCTATTCCATCTGCATCTCCTCCTGAGGATTATTCATTTGGAGAAACCTTGCATACTTTGAAGGAGCATTTTCACTGGGAGAGTCAAGACTTCTCAGAATCAAAAAAGAGGCCCCCAGTTTTAGACATTGTGGATGATGTGTTTTCTGAGTCAAGCCTGACCCCTGACTCCTTACCTCCGGCTCCCAGTAAGCCTGACAGATATTACAGGGTCCCCGACTTACATAAATTTTTATTTAGAAACCCTGCTGCTGATCCTGAAACTATTTCACAGGGTCCAAAGGGAGTTAAGGCCTCAACAGCAAAAAATCCTACCCCCTCTGACAGAGATTCAAGTGCACTGGACAGATGGGGAAAAAAGGTTTATACATCTGCAGCCTTGGCAATCAGGGCCTTAAACTGTCAATTTCATATGCTTATGTACCAACAACGTGTTATGGGATTGCTGAAACAGAAAATTATGTTGATTTCAGAATGTGCAGAAAATAAAGAATTGTAGGAATTATTGCATGCAGCTGAACAAGTTGGAAAGCATACTTTGCATTGTGATTTTGATTCTTTAGAGGCCTCCTGCAGGGCCGCAGTTACTGGATCTGTGATTAGTAGGCATGCCTGGTTAAAGAAAGAAAATTTGCCTGATCATGTTAAAGCTAAATTGCTAGATGCACCTTTACAGCATGACTCTCTGGTATTAAGGCAGAAGAGGTTTTAAAGAAAATGGAAGACAAAGCTAAGTCTATGCAAACTGTTAAAAACTTCTTACAAGTGCAGCCACCAAGATTCAGTAGACACTGGCCTACAAAAAATTGGTCCTTTCCTGTGTCAGACAGAGCTCCAAGGGGCAAATCCAGATACCCTAAGGGTTTCAGATACCAGGCACAAGACTCATACAGGTCAAAGCAATGGGGCGCATCCACCTCCAAATATGGAGGAGTTAAAGCGCAAACCTACAGAAAGCAATCCCAATGACTTCCCTCTGCCTACACCAAGCACTTATCTTTTGGCAGCACCCATAGGGGGAAAATTAGCACTTTTTGCTCAAAACTGGCAGTTACCAACCCAGGACAAGTGGGTACTAAACATCAAATCACAGGGATACAGATTCCATTTCCACACTCTGCCAATGGCAAATGGTTGGCCAGATCTGCCAAAAAATCAATGGGCAGAGGCACAGAAACAGGATGTCCTTCAAGAATGCAACTGCAGTCATAACATATGGGTTGTCCTAACTCAGGCAGCCCTCGGTCGGCCGGATTCCAAAGTCTGGGTCCGACGTCGGCTGATGTCGCATCTCTCTCCGACGTCAGAGCGGCTGGAGTATATAAGCATCAGCCGACGCCATTTTCTTCAGTCTTTCTTGCCGCGCGGTGCCCGAAGCAGAAGCGGTTCGCAAGTGCCGGTCGGTCAGCTCCTGTATTCTTCGATTCCGAAGTCATCAAAAAAGCTAAGTACCCCATTGGGGACTTTTTCTTGCCTCAGCCGATGTCAGAAATTACTGAAAAAGTTAACAATTGTCTTTCTTGTGGTAAACAAATACCTCATAAGGATTTCCACTCTAACTGTCTTCCTTGCCTTGGCCCAGACCACGACGTCTCGGCCTGTGTAGCCTGTGCACGCTTCAACAAGCGCACTCTCAGGTGCCGGGCGGAGTTCGCTGAAGATTTTTTCGGCGAAAAATTTGCTTATACAACGCCGTCGGAACTTCCGACATCGCAAACTCCCAAGAAACGAAAAGACCGGGACCGACATCCTCGGCCCGCGTCTACCACCGACTCTACGCCAAAACCTACTGCGAGTGCTCCGGTTCCCCCTGAGACGGTTTTTCCTCCGCTCCGAACCGAAGACACCGCATTACCGACTACTCCGATTCCGGATATCACTCTGACACCAGTTATTGATTTTCCCCCGGATACCGAAACCGAGGAAATGCCCGAGACCATTGCTGTAGACAAGGTCACTCCTGCACGTGGGGCTGCCAGGCCTCCTATGGCCATGTCTATTAAGGCCTACACTAGGGCTAAGGCAGCCAGCAAGACCAAGCATCTTACTGCTAAAGCCTTACCTCAGCCTACTCCAGAGACACAAATTATGACTATGGCTGCTGATTTAATTTCTATGATTAGAGGTTCACAGGCCCATCCTGAGAGAGGATCCCAGCCTCCTTCTGATAAAAGGCCCCGGGTTGAACCCTCTGACCCTATTCCTTCAGATGTAGATTCTGAGGACTCTGTCCACTCTGATGGCCAGGAAGAGCTCTTCCAGACCTATGAGGACTCGGATGCAGAGGATTCCATCCCCTCGGCCTCCCCTCCTGAGGATATTGCTTTTGGGGACGTTCTGCATACCATGAGGGAACATTTCAAGTGGCAAGGCCAGGAATATTCTGATTCCAGAAAGCGTCTTCGAACTTTCCTTAAAAAACCCCAGCACAGGCCCTTAGCTATTCCTCCTGTGCTTGATGTTTTGGATGATTTGTATTCTGACTCTAGTGTTACCCCTGATTCTCTTCCTCCTGCTCCAGCTAAGCCAGACAGGTATTACAGGGTCCCAGAAATACATTCCCATTTATTCAGGGCCCATACTGCTGATTTGGAAACTATTTCCCAGGGACCAAAAGGTGTTTCAGCTTCCACCTCTAAAAATCCTTTGCCCTCCAACAGGGAAGCTAGGTCATTAGAGAGATGGGGTAAAAAGGTTTACACCTCCACTACTTTATCTATGAGAGCTTTGAATTGCCTTTTTCATATGTTACAATATCAGGATTTCCTATTAGAAGATTTACAGAAAACATTGTCCGCTCCTGATCCTTTAGACAGGAAGTCTTTACAGGAAGCTGTACATAACTCTCAGCAAGTAAGCAATCACTTCCTGCAGTGTGGATATGATGCACTGGAAGCTTCATGTAGGGCAGCTATGACAGGGGCAGTCATTCGCAGACATGCATGGTTAAAAGATCAACCTCTACCAGATCATGTAAAGGCAAAACTTCTGGATGCACCTTTGGAAAAGAACAAGCTTTTTGATGCTAATGCTAAGGATGTGTTAAAGTCCATCGAGGAAAAAGCAAAATCAGTTCAGACGGTGAAAGATTTCCTCCAGGTTCAACCCCCCAGATTCAGTAGGAATTGGCCTTCAAAAAACTGGTCCTTTCCTAATCCTGAAAAATTTCAAAGGGGTAAAAATAGACGTGGCCGAGGAAGAGGACAATACAGAGGTCCTTACAGGGGACGACAATGGCAGCCAGCAAACCAAAGAAGTGACACAGGGGTTTCACCTGCCACACAGCCACAGTCTCAATGACTTTCCTCTACTTCCGCCTACCAGGGAACAAATAGAAGCTCCCTTGGGCGGGAAATTATCTCTGTTTGCAGACAATTGGCACAGATTGACAAAGGACAAATGGATTTTGGACATTATAGACTGAGGTTACAGGTTCCATTTTCATACCTTACCAAGAAAACAAGGCATGCCAAACCTACCACAAAACCAGAGGGCAGAGGCTATCAAGCAAATCTCTCTGCTGACTCGGATGAAAGCAATAGAAAGAGTTCCACAACAAGAACAAGACCAGGGGTTTTATTCAAGACTCTTCCTTGTTCCAAGAAAAGAATCTCAATGGAGACCAATACTGGATTTGTCCGCATTAAACACCTTTCTCATAGTACCAAAGTTCAAAATGCTGACTCTACAGCAACTCCTTCCCATGCTGGGCAAGGGGTCTTGGCTGATTACTCTGGACCTCAAGGAGGCATACCTGCATGTCCCTATCAGACACAGCTGCAGAAGATACCTCAGATTTCTTGCAGGGCCAGAGCATTATCAATTCTCAGCATTGCCATTTGGCTTATCTACTGCGCCCAGAGTATTCACAAAATGCCTGGCTTCAGTAATTGCTCATTGCAGGCTCCAGGGGATCCAAATTTACCCATACCTGGACGACTGCCTAATACAAGCGGACGACAAATTGATGTTGACAAAAAACTTGGACTATGTCATACGATTACTTCAAGCTCTGGGATACACAGTCAACTTCCAAAAGTCAAGACTTCAGCCATCCCAGCAAATAATCTTCTTAGGAGCCAAATTAGACACAGCCTCTCAAATGGCTTACCTAACAGAAGACAAGCAAGAGAAGTTAACTCATTATTTCAAAGGTTTGGCAAAACTTACCCAGATGACTGCAAGGAGATTCCTACAGGCCCTGGGTTACATGGCATCCTGCATTCTCCTGGTTCCATTAGCAAGACTACACATGAGAAAGCTTCAATGGTACCTAAAAAGCCTATGGTCTCAGCACAGCAACAACTTAGAGACAACCATACCGCTCATTCCATGCCTACAAAAGGAATTCCTATGGTGGGCCTCGGTAAGCCAGGCAAACACAGGTATGTCATTCAAAAACCACAGATAACACAGACCATGACCACAGACGCCTCAGACCTTGGATGGGGGGCGCACATGGAAGGCAGGTGTATACAAGGACAATGGTCTCCAAAGGAAACACATCTGCATATAAACCAAAAAGAAATGCTGGCAGTAATGCATGCCATCGAGGCCTTTCAACACCAACTTCAGCAAGGCCATTTACTGATACGGACAGACAACACCACTGTGATGTGGTATCTAAACAAGCAAGGGGGCACCCATTCTTACCCCCTTTGCAGACTGATAATGCATCTTTGGGAAAAATCACTGAGCCTAAACATTCAGTTACAATCCCAGTTTGTTCCAGGCAAAGACAATGTGTTGGCGGACAGCCTAAGCAGGAATTTCACAGATCCACACGAGTGGCGGTTACATCCGAAGATCTTCACACAGCTCACTTCGACATGGGGCAGGCCAGAAGTAGACCTATTTGCCTCTCACCTCAACCATCATCTACAAAAATTCTGCTCAAGGACATACCATCCACAAGCTTGGAAAATAGATGCTCTCTCATTCAACTGGAACTTCCTAAAAATCTATGCATTCCCACCTCTGCCACTAATGACCTCAGTATTACTAAAGATCAAAGCAGAGAGACCCAAGGGGATCCTAATAGCTCCGGACTGGCCAAGACAACACTGGTACCCACTACTACGGAGCATATGTCACACCAAGAAGTGGGCCCTTCCCCAATGGCCTCTACTTTTGACTCAACACAACTTCAAAACAGTGCATCCAAACCTTCAGACACTGCAGCTAACAGCCTGGGAGATCCCATGAATAACCTCAACCTATCTCTCTCCAAGGAAGTTCAGCGGATACTAACAGAGGCTCGAAGACCATCCACCAGAAAGGTTTACTTAGCAAAATGGAAGAGATTCAGCATTTGGAATACAAGCAAGGGACATGATGCATCATTATTGAACATCCCACTCATCCTGGAATATTTGGCAGATATGCTAAACAATGGACTCTCATATTCCTCCATAAAGATACATGCATCAGCTATTTCAGCTAGATATAACGCTGATCCGCCTGTCTTTTCACATCCTTTGCTAAGGCAATTCCTCAGGGTAATCAAGAACATTAAGCCACCAAGAAAGGCTCCAGTGCCAGCCTGGGACCTCAATTTTGTTCTAGAAAAACTGACTCTACCTCCATTTTAGCCAGCAGCTTCAGTTGACGTGCAATTTCTCTCATGGAAGACAGCTTTCCTGTTGGCAATTACCTCAGCAAGAAGGGTTTCGGAACTACAGGCCCTAATGGCAATACCTCCGTTCATAATTTTCCACAGAGACAGGGTTTCATTAAGGACCAACCCTACTTTTATGCCAAAGGTGGTATCTAGGGTTTCTTTAAATCAAGCTATTCATCTGCCTGCTTTCTTCCCCAATCCTGAGAATAAGGGGGAAAGACTGTTACATACCTTGGACATTCACAGACAACTTCGATTCTACCTGGACAGAACCAAGACCAGTAGGAAGTCTGAGCAACTTTTTGTAGCTTACGCCCCTGCAGTCCAAGGAAAAGCAATTTCAAAACAGACTATTTCAAAATGGATTGGACATTGCATCAGATTCTGTTATTCCTTTCATGGAAAGACTGTTCCAGCCAATGTCAGACCACATTCCACCAGAGCTACAGCCACCTCTACAGCATTCTTAAGAGGGGTGCCTACTAAGGACATTCTAGAAGCTGCTACATGGAGCTCCGTGCATACATTCTCCAAACACTACAATCTCCCTCTATACTCCAGATCTAGAGCAGGCTTTGCTTCAGCAGTCCTGCAGGGTTTGATTGCCACACCATCTTTTTCCTAGAGCATTCCTCCTCCCCCAGCTAAGCTATGGTATTCTACCCATATGTTATGACTGCAGTTGCATTCTTGAAGGACATAGTACAGTTTTGTACCTACCATAAATGTAGATTTCCGATAGATATGCAACTGCAGTCGGATTTTCCCTCCCTCCATACCCCTCTATGCCTAGGGTCCACTCCTATCCCTGTTTCTCTTAGCTGGGGATATCTGTTATGGTGTATCTGTTTATTGCTCATTTATTTGTCTGGAAACCTGTTTTTGTCTTCCAATCTGATTACAGCCTTCCTTGGAGGGCACCTGGCATCTGGGGCAAGAAACACTGAAGAAAATGGCGTCGGCTGATGCTTATATACTCCAGCCACTCTGACATCGGAGAGAGATGCAACATCAGCCGACGTCGGACCCAGACTTTGGAATCCGGCCGACCGAGGGCTGCCTGAGGCAGGACAACCCATATGTTATGACTGCAGTTGCATATCTATCGGACATCTACATTTATGGTAGGTACAAAACTGTACTTTACGTCCCTCATGGATATGGGGGCCATTCAGACAGTACCAGAACAGGAAAAAGGACAAGGTTTTTACTCAAGACTGTTCTTGGTGCCCAGAAAGGACAAGGCCTGGCGGCCAATACTGGATTTATTGATTTTGAACACATACCTGGACATTCCAAAATTCAAAATGCTGACTTTGCAGCAGCTTCTGCCCGTACTGGGCAAGAAAGCTTGGCTGGTGACTTTAGACCTAAAAGAGGCATACCTGCATGTCCCAATAAGACAGTCGTGCAGAAGATACCTCAAATTCAAGGCTGGCTTAATGCATTACCAATTCTCTGCACTGCCCTTTGGCTTATCTACTGTGCCCAGGGTCTTTACAAAGTGCCTAGCACCAGTAATTGCATTTTGCAAACAAAGAAGTATACAAATATATCCTTACTTGGACAACTGCTTCATTCAAGCAGAGAACAAGGACACTCTTCTTCGACACCTGGAGTTTGTGAAAAGGCTTCTAACATGCCTAGGGTACGCAATAAATGAAAAGAAATCACAACTGGTACCCTCTCAAAAGATAACATTCCTGGGTGCAAGCTTGAATACAACTCCCCAGATGGCTTACCTCACGCCAGACAAACAAAGGCAACTGACTACTTACTTCAAACTGATGGCAACAAAAACCCAGTCTTCTGCAAGACAAATTCTGCAGGCTCTGGGCTTCATGGCATCCTGCATCCTGCTAATTCCATATGCAAGACTGCATATGAGGAAACTTCAATGGTACCTAAAAAGTTTATGGAGTCAACATTCACACAGTCTGGAAACAATGATTCCTCTCATTCCCTGCCTGCAACAGGAGTTTCTATGGTGGGCAAGGGCATGTCACCAAAACATGGGACGGCCCTTCACTGTACCCCCTGCCAGCCAAACCTTAACAACAGACGCATCAGATTATGCCTGGGGGGCCCACATGGCAGGAAGATGCATTCAGGGCATATGGGCACCAAAGCAAATGCATCTACATATCAACCAGAAAGAGATGCTAGCTGTTCAAAATGCCCTAACAGCCCTCAAGGACTTACTTCATCCAGGACAATTACTGATAAAGATGGACAACAGCACAGTCATGTGGTATATAAACAAGCAAGGGGGCACGCACTCATACCCCCTTTGCAGATTAGCCATGGCACTGTGGGACACAGCTTTGACCTACCAAATACATCTTCAAGCTCAATTCCTGCCAGGAAAACAAAACACTCTGGCAGACGATTTAAGCAGAAACTTTATGGATCCTCATGAGTGGAAACTAAATCCACAAGTCTTCACCATGATAACAGAGAAATGGGGAGCCCAGACATAGATCTATTTGCCTCTCCTCAAAATTATCAATTGAAAAGATTCTGCACAGGGACTTATCACAGACAAGCATGGAAAGTGGACGCCCTATCCTTCATTTGGAAAAAACCTATCAGTTTACGCATTTCCTCCTCTGCCTCTTCTACTCAAGGTCCTCCTAAAAGTCAGACAAGAGAAGCCAAAGATGATATTAATTGCCTCGGACTGGCCCCGCCAATACTGGTACCCAATGCTTGTCTCAACACCCAGCTTGGACCTTGCCTCAAAGACCACAACTACTGTCCCAGCAAAACAATCAGATCCTGCACAATCAACTACAGACTCTGAACCTGGCAGCATGGCTAATCATGTAATCATACAAACGACACCTCTCAGTAAAGCAGTGATGGATGTCATTTTGGAAGCCAGAAGGCCTAGTACTAGAAAATCTTATGCTGACAAATGGAAGAGATTCTGTGCTTGGAATCAAGCACAAGGAACTGATACAGCAGAACCACATGTTCCTCAGATATTACAATACTTAACTGAGATGCTTGACAAAGGCCTATCCTTCTCATCAGTCAAAATCCATGCCTCTGCCATTTTGGCTCATTACAATACAGAGCCACCAATTTTTTCTCATCCTTTACTAAAGCAGTATCTTAGAGGAGCCAAAAATGTAAGACCTCCTAGAAGATCACCACTACCTGCATGGGACCTCAGTTATGTGATGGAAAAGCTCACTCTGCCTCCATTTGAACGAGCTGCTACCGCTGACATAAAGTTCTTATCATGGAAGACAGCTCTGCTACTAGCAATTACTTCAGCAAGAAGAGTTTCAGAGCTACAGGCCCTCATGGCTGTAGAACCTTTTATCATATTTCACCCGGACAGGGTGTCTCTGAGGACAAATCCTACTTTTATGCTGAAGGTGGTTTCCAGTGTGGCTCTTAACCAAACAGTTCATCTGCCAACTTTTTATCCAAATCCGCAGAACAAAGGAGAGAGAATTCTGCATTCCTTGGACATACACAGACAGCTAAGATTCTACTTGAGCAGGACTAAAGCTCTAAGAAAAACTGAGCAATTACTAGTGTTATATGCTGCAGGATCAGAAGGAAAGGCTATTTCAAAGCAGACAATTTCAAAATGGATAAGCCAATGCATCCGTTTCTGCTACTTACACCATGGTAAACCTGTACCCAAGGGCACTGGGTCTCATTCCACCAGAGCTGCAGCTGCTTCAGCAGCCTTTCTCAGAGGAGTACAAACCAAAGACATTCTAGAGGCAACTTGGAGTTGTGTTCACACCTTTACAAAGCATTACCATTTGCCTCTCTACTCTAAGTCCAGGGCAGGCTTTGCCACTGCAGTGCTGCAGGGCCTTAGAGCCGCACCTAATGCTGTTTAGCTCCAGCCTCCCAACCATAGCTTTGGGATTCTACCCAAATGTAATGACTGCAACAGTGAAACATGAAGAACATAGTACAGTTATGTACACTTACCATAAATGTAGATGTTCGCATGTATTCACTGTTGCAGTCCAGGTTACCCTCCCGCCATCCCCCTGTCATTCTAAAGTTTATCTTTCCTTCTCTTATCTTCTGCAACCCATGTGGTGTATTTTCTTGTAGATGAAGGTAAAGTTTATATTGATGCATGCATATTTATATTTATATATATATATATATATATAATATTGCTACCTTTTTGGGGGCACCTGACATCGGGGGCAAGAAAAACTAAAGAAAATGGTTTCTGCTGCATGTTTTATACCCATGACGACCTGACGTCATGGAAGAGAAGACAACAACCGAAGCAGAACCCAAGACTTTGGAATTCAGATCGACTGAGGGCAACCTGCCAGCAGATTACCCAAATGTAATGACTGCAACAGTGAATACACTCGAACATCTACATTTATGGTAAGTGTACACAACTGTACTTTATTTCTCCCAAATGTTTCTTAAGCTCCATAATAGCAGTTTAAGGTATTCTTCCTCCCTTGCCAATAGCCCCTTACTACCACAGATCTGTCATTATCTTTTTTTTGCCTTCTATCACTGTTGGAGCTCCTCTAGCAATTAGTACAAATATTCCCCTTTTACTTTGTCCCTGATACTCTGCTAAATATCCATCCTGAAGTCCTTTCTTTACCAAATTCATATGCTCACTTCTTTCCAAATATGTCTCCTGTGTCATCTATTCGCACTTTGCTTTTCTTAATATAATTCTGTATTGTTTTATTTCGTCTATACCTGTGAGGCCATTCAGATTCCAAAATAATATGAATAGTATAGCCATTAAAATAAGAAGTTATTATTCCCATGTATTGTATGACAACATTTTTAAATGTATGAGATGTTGTCATTTTCATTCATTCCTCAACAAATGGGTTCAGATTCAACCATTGGATCTGACTTGGTCACTTTCTACAAATTCTAGGATCTGACTCTCTAGCTCTTTCCATACCAATAATGCCCCTGACCGTTACAGTACCTCAGGTCTCATTTGCCGGTTTTTAGAACAGTGAAGATTGTGACTTCTCAAGCCCCTTTGGGGTTGTGAGTGTAATTTTTTTGATCTTTTTTGTTCTAAATATTTCTATATATATTTCTATTCACTTTTATCTATATACACATTCTCTCCTTACCTTTTTTATCATTACCAAACCCTTTTTGGTAATCCTATAGTTATACCATCATTGGTAGACTGTTCTCCATCTCTTTATACCTGTGGGTGTATGCTTCTTAATTACCACTGTTGGTAGTCTCTTTTTCTTCTACTCTCCTTTTTACGTAACAATAAAAGAAAACCCCATGGAACCTACCCTGAAATGCCCGGATGAAATACTAAGCACCCTGGCAGATAAACAGCACTGGATGATGCTATGGTTGTTGCGGCAGCCATGAAGAAGGAGCTTGTGGAACAGAGCTTCACTGTCCATCCCCCTGAACAGGGAGTCTAGGGCTTTGGACAGATTTGGGAAGCAGGTGTATGCATCAGCAACTTTCACATTGTGATCACTGAACTACCTGGCACATTTCACCACATTACAGAGGGACTTTATAAAGGAACTCTGTAACTCTGTTCCAGGATCCATATCTGCAGAGGAACAGAAATCCTTTTCCTCATGAGAGACATCCCTACAGTCCATTTCAAACACGTCCATGAAATTAATCTCACATGGTGCAGAAGGTACTTCAAGGGTGGCCAATTTAGGTATAGCAATAAGGAACGGAACCCTTCAAGGCACCATTTATCAATGCTCCCTTTGATGGATCATCCTTTTTTGGCTCAACAGTAAAAGATTCTGTACTATAGTAAATGGGACAGAAAGACCTTGTCTGCCATTGGAATTTGCTTTTCTACTCCACAGAAACCCTTTTCTAGGAACCAGCATGGTGGTAAGAAAATGTGGTTCAAGAAGTCTCAAGGTCCTTTCCAGGAATTACATGGAGACTTTTCCCCCCAGAGGCAGAAGGTGGAATACTTATAACGGTAGACGTCGCTTGGCAGAGGGGGTCTGCAGAGTCAAGGATCTCGAGATTCTTCTTTGGACAGATCTTCCAGCATTCCTGAAAGGTTGCCTGACTGTGCCTCTCTGGAGGCAGTCAGGGGCTGCTTATCCTTGCACTAAGATGCCTGGCTGGCCATCACAAATTACGTATGGGTGCAAAGGATCATATCCAGAGGATATTTCATTCCCATTTTACAAATTCCAGTAAAACCAAAGAAAATTCTCCCTGATATTTCACCCAATCAGAGGGGGCTAGCAGCTCAAGAAATTGCAAAGTTGCTAGACAAGAGTCATCCAGGATGTCCCACCAGACCAAACTGGATCTGGAATTTACTCAAGGTTCTTTGTAGTGCCAAAAAAGACAGGGAACCTGAAACCAGTTTTGAATCTAAGTTATCTGAACCAATTTGTAAAGACCTCCAAATTCCAGATGGTCACAGTCCAGTCCATTCTTACTCTTCAGAAGAACTACTGGATGTGCTCACTATGGGTACTATCACATCAAAATGAACAGATGCTCTCAAAGGTATCTGCACTTCTGGCTGAAAGCCGATCATTACCAGTTCAGAGCCTTGCCCTTTCATCTCACCACAGCTCCCAGGGTGTTCATCAAATGCATGGCAGTGGTAGCAGCTCACCTGAGAATGCTTGGATTCATAATGTTTCCATATTTAGACCACGGGCTCCTTACTGCACCAGCCAGGCATCAACTAATAAAAGCCGGAGATCATTTATTTCACCTGGCACTCTCGCTGGGAATCACTATCAGAATACACAAATCACATCTTCAGCCAGTTCAAGTAAGACTTCATAAGGACTCTGGACACAGTTGTCTAGCTTTTCTGCCTCAGAACATAATTCTTACATTGAGGACACAAGTCATGCAAGTTCTTTCTATTCCAACACTCCCAGCAAGATTGATCCTCAAAGCATTAGATTTGATGGCTATCACTATAAGTTTGATTCCCACTGCCCACTTACACATCAGAATTCTCCAATGGACTCTAGTGGTGCAATGGTCCTTTCACTTTCATCACTATCCCTTGAGTCACCCCATAAAATTAATTTGAGTGTGGAAAAAGTCTCTTCTTTCGTGGGCCCACTCTGAGGAGATCGAGCTAGGTCATCTGTTTATCCATCTCCCCAGTGCCAAGTTGACCACTGATGGCCTCCCAGTTTGGGTGGGGAAAAACATTACTCAGGATGGACTGTTCGAGGCATGTGATCAATACAAGAGACCAATCTGCACATCAGTGTACTAGAGATGAGATATAGCATTGCAGGCCTTTCAGAGCTTTCTCCCTCTGGGGACTATTACAGGACAAACAAACAGCATGGCAGTAGTCTGGTACATCAGCAAATAGGGGGTAACCAGATCCTACCCCCTTTGTCAAGAAGCAATGAGGGTGTGGCAATGAGATCTCTTGCAGCTGCTTTCTAGTAGCAATGCACATACCGGGTAAGTCCAACATTCTAGCAGATAGACTCAGCCGAACCGTCCTCTTGCCGCACAAGTGATCTCTCGAAAAATCCGTGGCAAGCATGAGCTTCCGACAAGTGGGGTCAACCTTGCTGCGACATATTTGCATCCCCCTTCAAGATCAAATGCAGCAGGTTCTTTGCCCTTATCTCTCCTCAGGGACAGTCACTGAGAGATGCTATAGTCCATAATGTCCTTCAAGAATGCAACTGCAGTCATAACATATGGGTTGTCCTGCCTCAGGCAGCCCTCGGTCGGCCGAATTCCAAAGTCTGGGTCCGGCGTCAGCTGGTGTCGCCTCCTCTCCGACGTCACAACGGCTGGAGTATAAAGGCATCGGCCGACGCCATCTTCTTCAGTCTTTCTTGCCGCGGTGCCCGAAGCAGAAGCAGTTCGCAAGTGCCGGTCGGTCAGCTCCTGTGTTTTCAGTACCGAAGTCATCTAAAAGCTAAGTACCCCGTTGGGGAACATTTATTCTTGCCTCAGCCAATGTCAGAACAAATTGAGAAAGTTAATAATTGTTTGTCTTGTGGTAAACAAATACCTCATAAGGACTTCCATTCTCTCTGCCTTCCCTGCCTGGGCCCAGACCACGACATCTCGGCCTGTGCTGCCTGTGCCTGCTTTAATAAGCGCACTGTCAGGCGCCAGGCAGAATTCGCCGAGGACTTCTTCGGTGAATCTTTTGCGTATATCATGCCATCGGAACAACCGACAACCCAATCTGCTAAAAAACACAAGGACCGGGACCGACATCCTCGGCCCGCGTGCACTACCAATGTTTCTCCTAAACCCTCTGCTAGTGCTCCTGTTCCTTCGGAAGTGGTAAATCTACCACTCCAGGCCGACGACACAGCGTTAACACGACCTTCGGTCTCGGAGATCTCTCCGGTGCCGGTTGTTGATTTTCCTCCGGAAACCGAAGTTCTGGATCTACCTGACACCATTCCTGTGGACAAGGTAACGCCTGCACGTGGGGCTGCTAGGCCTCCTGTTTCCATGTCCATCAAGGCCTTTGCACATGCTAAGGCCGCCAGTCAGGCCAAGGCCCATCCTAAACCTGCCCAGGCCCCTTCTTCTGATAAGCAGATCATGTCTCTGGCTGCAGATCTTATTTCCCTTATCAGGGGGTCTCAGCCTCATCCAGACAGGGGTTCTCAGCCACCTGCAGAGAAAAGGCCTAGAACTGAGCAGGTGGATGACCTCTCCTCGGATGAAGCCTCTGGGGATTCTGAACACTCTGATACTCAAGAAGAACCCTTCCAGGCCTACGAGGACTCTGATGCTGAGGAATCTATTCCCTCTGCCTCCTCTCCAGAGGATTTCTCATTTGGGGAAGTTCTGCATTCCATGAGGGAACATTTTCAATGGCAGGGTCAGGAATTCTCTGACTCCAGGAAAAGGCTACGTACTTTCCTCAAGCTCCCCCAGCACAGACCTTTGGCTATTCCTCCAGTTATGGATGTTTTGGATGATGTTTTCTCTGACTCCAGTGCCAACCCTGATTCTCTTCCTCCTGCTCCTGTCAAGCCGGACAGATATTATAGGGTCCCTGACACTCACAAGCACCTTTTTAAGGCCCACTCTGTGGATCTAGAAACTATTTCACAGGGCCCCAAGGGAGTGGCTTCCTCCTCTGCCAAAAACCCACTGCCAGCTGACAGAGAAGCAAGGTCCCTGGAGAGATGGGGTAAAAAAGTATATACCTCTACTACCCTAGCCATGAGGTCTCTTAACTGAGTTTTTCACATGTTTCAGTACCAAAATTTTCTCCTGGATGATTTACAGAAAAAGGTAGCCTCTTCTGAGCCTATTGATAAAAAGGCACTGCAGGATCATATACATAACACTCAGCAGGTTAATAACCATTTTCTGCAGTGTGGTTATGATGCACTGGAAGCTTCATGTAGGGCAGCTATGACTGGGGCTGTGATACGTAGACATGCTTGGTTGAAGGATCAGTCTTTGCCTGACCATGTTAAAGTAAAGTTACTGGATGCACCTTTGGAAAAACAAAAGCTTTTTGGTGCTACTGCACAAGATGTATTGAAATCCATAGAGGAAAAAGCAAAGTCAGTACAGACAGTCAAGGATTTCCTTCAGGTTCAGCCACCCAGATTCAGCAGAAACTGGCCCTCAAAGAATTGGTCCTTCCCCGGCTCTGACAAGTTTCAAAGGGGAAAAAGCAGACGTGCCAGGGGTAGAGGGCAATACCGAGGATCTTACAGGGGCCGCCAATGGCAACCTCCAAATCAAAGAAGTGGCGCAGACAGTTCAGCTGCACCACAAGGACAATCACAATGACTTCACTTTTGTACCGCCTACAAAGGTTCAAAGAGAAGCACCTTTGGGCGGAAAATTAGCCTTATTCTCACAAAACTGGCATATCTTAACCAAAGACAATTGGATTCTGGATTTGATAGACAAAGGCTACAGATTCCACTTCGACACATTAGCAATAAGACAAGGCATGCCAAACCTGCCACATCATCAAAGGGCAGAGGCACTCACTCAAGTTTCCAAGCTATTAAGTATAAAAGCAATAGAAAGGGTTCCTCCTCAGGAGCAAGGCCAGGGATTTTATTCAAGACTGTTCCTTGTTCCAAGAAAAGAAAACAAATGGAGACCCATACTGGATTTGTCAAATCTAAACACTTTCCTCATTGTGCCAAAGTTCAAAATGCTGACGTTGCAGCAACTTCTTCCCATGCTGGGCAAGGGGTCTTGGCTGGTCACTCTGGACCTCAAGGAGGCATACCTGCATGTCACAATCAGACAAAGCTGCAGAAGATACCTCAGATTTCTTGCAGGAACAGAGCATTATCAATTCTCAGCATTGCCATTTGGCTTGTCTACTGCGCCCAGAGTGTTCACGAAATGCCTGGCATCAGTAGTGGCACACCGCAGACAGCAGGGGATTCAAATATACCCCTACTTGGACGACTGCCTCATACAAGCAGACAACAAACAAACCTTAAAAGGGAATTTGGACTATGTCATGCATCTACTGCAGGCCTTGGGATACACAGTCAACATTCAGAAGTCAAAATTACTACCATCCCAACAGATTACATTCCTATGAGCCAAACTGGACACGGAAACCCAAATGGCCTACCTCACAGAGGAAAAACAGCAGCATTTACCAGAGTACTTCAAAGGCCTAGCAAAGCTTTCCCAGCTGACTGCAAGGAAAATCCTGCAGGCCCTGGGTTTCATGGCATCTTGCATCCTTCTGATACCTTTGGCAAGACTTCATATGAGAAAGCTGCAATGGTATTTAAAAAACTTATGGTCTCAACACAACAAAAGCCTAGAGGACATAATCCCACTTATTCCATGCCTGCAGAAGGAATTTCTATGGTGGGCTCAAGCCAGTCAACTAAACAAAGGCATGTCTTTCAACAGACCTCAAGCAGGCCAAATGATCAGAACAGACGCCCCAGACCATGGATGGGGGGCGCACATGGAGGGCAGATGCATTCAAGGTCTATGGACGCCAAAGGAAAGACATCTGCACATAAACCAAAAGGAGATGTTGGCAGTGATACATGCCATCGAGACTTTCGAAAAATCACTACAAGAAGGACATTTGCTAATAAGGACAGACAACACCACTGTCATGTGGTACATAAACAAGCAGGGAGGCACTCATTCTTATCCCCTCTGCAGACTAACAATGCTTCTCTGGGAAAAATCCCTGAGCCTGAAGATACACTTACAATCCCAGTTTGTACCAGGCAAGGACAATGTACTGGCGGACAATCTGAGCAGAAATTTCATGGATCCACACGAATGGATGCTGCACCCTCACATTTTCTCTCAACTGACAAGGACATGGGGAATACTGGACGTAGATCTTTTTGCTTCCCACTTAAATCATCACCTGGAAAAGTTCTGCACAAGGACTCACCACCCTCTAGCTTGGAAAACGGATGCTCTCTCCTTCAGCTGGAATTCTCTAAAAATGTATGCATTCCATCCTCTGCCTCTGCTGACCAAGGTGATACTGAAAATAAAAGCAGAACAACCAACAGGCATCTTGATAGCTCCAGACTGGCCAAGGCAACACTGGTACCCACTGCTATTGACCATAACTCGGACCAAACCATGGCCTCTGACCCTATGGCCCCTGCTCCTAACGCAACACAATTACAGGACTGTACATCAAGACCTGAAAACATTGCATCTGACAGCCTGGAGGCTACCATGACTTCAACACCTAACTCTCTTTCCAAATCTGTTCAAGAGATCTTGCTGGAAGCACGCAGACCTTCCACCAGAAAAAAACTATTCAGCCAAGTGGAAGAGATTCAGCATCTGGAATGCCAAAAAGGGTCAGGACACAGCATTACTGAGTATTCCTCAGGTATTAGAATACTTGGCAGAACTATTTCATACTGGACTCTCATACTCCTCAATAAAGATTCATGCCTCAGCAATCTCAGCAAAATACAACTGTGACCCTCCAGTGTTTTCGCATCCTCTGCTAAGACAGTTTTTAAGAGGGATAAAGAATATCAAGCCTCCCAGAAAACAGCCAGTACCTGCATGGGACCTCAACTACGTGTTGGAAAAACTAACTCTTCCTCCATTTGAGCCAGCAGCAACCCATGCAATTTCTTTCATGGAAGACGGCCTTCTTATTGGCAGTCACTTATGCAAGAAGAGTTTCGGAGTTACAGGCACTCATGGCAGTGCCCCCCTTCCTCATTTTTCATCAAGACAGAGTCTCCCTAAGAACCAATCCTACATTCATGCCAAAAGTTATTTCCAGGGTGTCTCTAAATCAAGCTATTCATCTACCTACATTCTTCCCCAATCCTCAAAATAGGGGGGGAAACCTACTGCATACTTTGGACATACACAGACAACTACGCTACTACTTGGACAAAACTAAGGCCACCAGAAAGTCTGACCAGCTGTTTGTAGCCTATGCTGCTGGAGTACAAGGAAAGGCAATCTCCAAACAAACAATTTCAAAATTGATTGGATATTGCATCAGATTTTGCTATTCTTTTCATAGAAAAGGTGTGCCAACCAATATTAGGCCACACTCCACCAGAGCTATAGCCACTTCCACAGCTTTCCTAAGAGGAGTGGCAACAAAGGACATTTTAGAGGCTGCTACATGGAGCTCCGTGCATACATTTACCAAGCACTACCACCTGCCATTATACTCCAGATCCCGAACAGGCTTTGCTTCGGCAGTCCTGCAGGGGATTATAGCTACACCATCCTTATCATAGTTCCATCCACCCCCAGCTTGGCTATGGTATTCAACCCATATGTTATGACTGCAGTTGCATTCTTGAAGGACATAGTACAGTTTTGTACCTACCATAAATGTAGATGTCCGATAGATATGCAACTGCAGTCAGATTTTCCCACCCTCCTACCCCTCTGTATCCTTCTTTTTGGGTCCCTACCCTCTTCCCTTCAGCTGGGGGTATCTCC
The DNA here is from genome assembly GCF_019279795.1 of Protopterus annectens. Taxonomy (NCBI): domain Eukaryota; kingdom Metazoa; phylum Chordata; order Ceratodontiformes; family Protopteridae; genus Protopterus; species Protopterus annectens. The sequence continues at coordinate 740,537,457 of NC_056737.1, read as the reverse complement.
TATGGTGTATCTGTTTATTACTGTTGTGCATGCTTGGGATTATTTTTATCCATTTACCAAATTTAGCCTTCCTAAGTGGGCACCTGACATCTGGGGCAAGAAACACTGAAGAAGATGGCGTCGGCCGATGCCTTTATACTCCAGCCGTTGTGACGTCGGAGAGGAGGCGACACCAGCCGACGCCGGACCCAGACTTTGGAATTCGGCCGACCAAGGGCTGCCTGAGGCAGGACAACCCATATGTTATGACTGCAGTTGCATATCTATCGGACATCTACATTTATGGTAGGTACAAAACTGTACTTTTGGCCCTCTGGTCTCCTTTATGCTTACCCTCTCCTGCCTCTCATCCCCAAATTTCTTCAGAAAGCACTTCTGGCTATGGTTTCCCTTCCTTTGGTCTCATGTACTGCATCCCCCTTGGATACTGAAATCCCAGTCCAGACCTCTTATCTCACCCATCAGGACAAATTATCCCAGATATCCAAGGCCTAAAGTTGACCACGTGGTGTCTCCACTTGTGATGATGACTAGACATTCCAGGTTTTCCTCCCCAGTTCGAAAAATCTTAGTCTGTTCCCATAACGCCTCAACTAGAAAAGTTTACAAGAGTAAATAGAGGTGATTCGCTGTTTGGGCTCATCAGAAACAATTAGATCCCTTCACTGCTCCAGTTCCAGCAGTTCTAGACTTCCTTTCATTAATAGTCCAGGACAGAGCAAGTTTTCAATTGGCAGCCATTTCGAACTATCATATAGGGAATAATGCTTCTCCTTTAGCATCAGCTAAATTGTGTAAAGCATTCCTTAGGAGTACTTGCTTATTTCAATCTCCAATACAGGACCACACACCACCTTGGGACGTCACCATGGTGTTACAAGCCTTAGTACACTCCCCCTTTGAACCATCAGCTAATGTGTCTCTCGAGTTTCTTTCTTGGAAAACTGTGTTTTTCGTACCGATAACTTCTGTAAGATGGGTATCAGAACTCCAAGCCACCATATTTGATTTTTCACAAAGACCAATTTACCTTTCACACAAATCCTTCTTTCTTACCATAAGTCGCCTCTGAAACCAGTATCAACTGGGTCATTAATCTACCAGTTTTCTTTCATTAATTTGGAAATAAAGGCGAATACACCCTTCATCTTCTTGATGTACATAAACAATTGCATTTCTACCTAGACAGAACCAAGACATTCAGAAAGTCTGAACAACTATTTGTTTCCTTTTCTAATTTTAGGAATGGGAAGAACAGCTTCAAAAACTACCCTGGCTAAATGGATGACACTGCATTTCACATATTTATTCCTCGAAAGGTATTGCCTTAGCTAAGACACGTTCAACCAGGTCAATGTCTACTTCCGCAGCCTTTTGGGGAAGAGCTTCTATTGATGGTATCTGTACAGCTGTCACCTGGTCCAGTACTCTTATCTTTATTGCGCATTACAAATTGGATGTCATTTCCAGAAATAGAGCTACCTTTGGTTCTGCTGTGCTCCGCAACATCCTTCCTTGGGGGCCACCCAAGATTACTGTAGCTAGAGATTCAATCCCATTCATTTAGGAACAAATAAAAATGACAACATCAGATAAAGAAGTAGTGTACTCACCATAACATTCCATCTGTGTTGTCCATTTTTATTCTTCTTCAACTCCCCTCCCACCTTCCCCCTGTCCTTAACCCTGGGAGTGACCTAATGAAGAATGGTTAGGAACCATATTTCCTGACTGAGCTCCTGATCATTAATCTATCATTCTCCTGTCATAGTATGGTTTTCTTAATATATTACTATAATATATATCATAGCAGCAAACTTGATCTGAGGTATTTTAATGGTAAGAGGCATTATATGTAAGGGAGGAGCTTGAGATTCAGATCCTAGAATCTGTAAAAGGTGGCCGAGTGTGATCCGGTGGTCAAATGTGAACACATTCGTTGAGGAAGAATGAAAATAGACAACACAGAATGTTTTGGTGAGCGCTTAACTTCTTTTTCCAGTTTTTGTGTTACATACACCTACTACTGTTTGGCAGGTTGATCATTTATACAGTTGTTTCTTGTCAGCTCCATTTGAACCTATGTCACATTTTACAAGACTTTTTGTTTTAATGAAAACCCTCAAAAAAAAACTCCATAACCTGTTAACTTTAAACAAATGCATAAAACTGTGTACATCTTCAAATAATTAAGTTTAACCTTCCTGATAGGAACAGTAGCATCCAGTCAACAGCTGCGCCCACAGGCATTATCTAACTTAGAATTAAGGTTATCCATGGTAAGGTGCATGTTACAGCCTGTTGAGGTTTCCGCCAGTAGAGTTTTTTAGTATTTGTTTTGGGTTTATTGTTGGTAGGCATGGCAGCCTCTGTGCAGCCATTGACATGTTTGTATAGTGACACTCTGAACAATTCTTCACAGGTAACTGTGGTCTCGGGGGTAGGGGGGGCCTTGACTTTTGACAAACTGTCATGTAATAGGATGTTGTTTGTAGAATAGTTCCTGTTACTGGTTTAGCTGGGTTTTCCAGGTTGATTTTTTTTACTATAAACAAGATGACTTTGTGATCTGACCTCACTAATGAGGACATGACATGTGGGCATTTATATAATGCTGTCCCATATTGATGAGTACCAGATCCAGTACATGTCATCCTCTGGTTGGAATGTGCACTACATGTTCCAGGATGTCTGTGTTATTAAAGTCCATGAAGTGTTGTGCCAGTGCATTTGAGGCAGTTAAGTTTCTTGATCTGTAGAGGGAGTAGTTAGTCACCCATAAATTGAGATTTTTGTTGGATGGTGAGCACTGTTAGTAGTTTTAGGTAAGAATTGAGGGTTTAGGGTCATATATTGTGACCTGTAGCTAGCCATGATTTGTTGCACATGCATGAATTCAATGGTATCATTCTGTTTAACCAACCTGGAGGTATGTTTGTTGCAAACGTCAATTGAGACACCTCCACCTTTGGCCCCAGTCTGTACTGTTGTTGATTTATAAGTGTGGAAGGTACTGTAACCTTGTACTACCAGATTACATTTTATGGCTTTAAACCAAGTCTTGGTCTTGGCACAGATGCCTACTTTCTCCAGAGTGAGGAGGGTTTGAAGGGTGTGGAGTTTTTTGTTTAGGCTCCTAGCACTGAGCAGCAACACCTTAAGGTTGCATTGAGACCTTTTCATTGTGTTGGTAGTTTTGTCTTTTTAGCATTGCCTAAAAGAGTCTCTAAGGGAGTGGATAAAGTTTTAGCCAATATACAAAGGCCTAAGGGGGGACAGGTGCAGACCATTCTTGGCAAAGCAACATGGTCTGTTGACCATGTCCTCCTATGCTGACAGATATTGGATCCCCCTGGAGTGACACAAGAAACTAAGCCAATTATTAAAGTCAATCATTTTATGTTCATACAGTGGTATTATCCTTGATGAAGGTAGAATCAATGCTATGTAGTTTGCTCCCACCCTTTTCTAAAGATCTCAATTCCAGTTATTTTGTCTCTGTTACCATATTCATTACTTCTAGTATAGTTGGTTTAGATTTTGATTTCCATTTTCTAGTAATTGTTTTTTCAGCAGCCACCATTATGTTTGACTGAAAAAGATTGGGTAGATTATAAGTGATATATAATGATGGCAACTGGGAGTGTGTCAGTATGATTTGTGATGTAAAATGCTTGCAATTAGGATTGTGTCTTTGTGATTTGTTTTCATTTGTGTAAATGTGCGATTGCCTATGTAGTAAGTGATGGTTTAATAAAGATGTTTCTTGTTTAAAAAAGGGCAGGAATTAAATAATTTATGTAACGTTGCTTAGGTTGTATGATATATAGCAATATATGTGAAGTAAAAGGTTTGATATGTTAATTATAGTTGATTACTTTTATATGAATGTAAATTGCCTGTGTTGCAAGTGATAATTCAATAAAGGTGTTTGGAGTAAAAAAAGGTAGAATCAATGCAAGACTTGTACCTGTCTGTGACGCATATTCTGAGAAATCTATTGTGTGTGTGTTTAAATATAGTCCAGTGAGGTATATCTCTGGTCATTTACACCCACATGGACTATGATAGAATCATATTTGTACCTGGGATGCACTAACTTGTATGTGCATGGTACTACAGATCCTGGCACTAGGTAGGCAACTAACCATTATGTTTTTGTCTGCCTAGTGATTGGGACATCTGTGTGTCATACAGTGAAGTCTCCAATGACAAGAGTATTAGGTAAGTTATAGGTTCATAGGTGTGTACTAGGCTAATGGCCCTGGAGCCTTTACAAGCCTAGCCCATAGGATTACCCTGGCATTGTGCCACCCGACCTTAGTTCCTAGTGCCTCTGTTGAGTAGAGCCACTGGAGTGATCCTCTGGGTGAATTTTCTAGTTCTCATCCACTCATCAAGATTTCTCTTGAAGAGGGCCAGTGAGGTGCTCTGCTTGACATGTATGGGAAGTCTGTTCCATAGCATCGGCAGTCTCTGGGTTATGAACCTGTCCCTCCAGCATGTTCTGTTGATTGTGGTAATGAGGTTGAGGTCTCTGGAGCATGTGGGGCAGAGGGATTGGGATTTCTTTAGATGTAGCATTTCTAACAAAGCTGGGTCAGACATGGCTTTGTAAGTCAAGCAGAGATCGCCTCTAAGTAGGCGATATGAGACAGAGAATAGTTGGAGCCTTATGAGTCTGTCCATATAGGACAAGTGTTTAAGGCCTAGGATCCTCTTTGTGAGGTACTTTTGTGGCCTCTCCAGTTGTTGCAGGTGTCTAGTGAGGTACATGCCAAATGGGGCATTGTACTCAATGATTGACCTAATGAAGGAAGAGTAGAATAAGACAATGGCCTCTTTCCTCCTGGATGCAAAACCCTTAGTAATGAGATGTGCAACATAGAAGGACTTTCTGACCACAGGGGCAACATGGTGCTCAAAAGAGAGGTTGCAGTCAACCTGTGTTCCCAGATCTCTTATAACTCCTGTGTTCACTGGACTACCATCAATGTGGTAATTCAAGGGAACTGGGTTTTTCCCAAGTGGGATGACGACACATTTTTTGGCATTGAGCTTAAGGCCATGGTTTTGACACCAGTCGTTGGTGTCATTGAGGTCATTCTGTAGGATGTCAACATCACTTGGGAAGTTAATAATATTTCCCAACTTGCAATCATCTGTGAACTTTGTCAGCCAAAGTCCTTTTGTGTTGGCCTGGACTTTAGAGAATTAGATACCAAACAGGAGAGGACCCAGGACCAAACCTCATGACTGGTTGGCAGTCTGAATTGGAGTCAGCTACTTTCACACTGTGGGTTTTATCTGTGAGCCAGTTTGCAACCCACCTAGTGATATAGGGGTTCATGCCTAGCTTAGTGAGTTTTTCTATGATTCCTGATTGGGGAATGGTATCAAAGGCCTTGGCCAGATCAAGGTAGGCTGTATGAACCATCTTGCCTTCTTCCACAGCTGTGGTGACTGACTCAAAGAAGACGACCAGGTTGATCAGGCATGATCTACTCTTCACAAAACCAGACTGTGTAGGATCCAGAGTTTGGAGATTCCTTATATCCTTGTTTATAAGGTCCACGATGATGCGTTCCCTAGTTTTGCATATTAGACTCATCAGGCTAATTGGGTGATCATTCCTGGGGTCTGTAGTCGCACCTCCTTTGTGGAGAGGGATGACTGTAGCAGTGCGCTATTTGGTAGGGACAAAGCCTGAGGTGAGGCTGTGATTGAACAGGGAACACAGGTGAGGTGCCAGTTCACTCTGTAATTCCTGTAGATCACAGCCAGGGATATTGTCAGGTCCCACAGAAGCTGTATTCTTGGCCTTGGACAGTGCTGTTTTAACCTGTGGAACAGCAATACTGGGTGCTTGGCAATCTACTGTTATTGTGATTGGTCCTTGGGGGGGGTGGGGGTGAAGTTAGCACTGAATCTGTCAGCCAGTATATTGGCAATATCTGCTGGCTAGGAGGTACCATTGTGCAGTAGCTCAGAGCAAATCTGGATATTGCCATGGAGATTCTTTACATAACTTTAGAAGGCTGTGGTTGTCTTTACTGTCTGCTGCAATTCTGTTTTCATAGCTAGCTGTAGAAGATTTGATGAGGGATCTCAACCTTTTGCAGAGGCTGATAAGGGAGTTTTTCCAGTCTTGGGACTTCGCCTTATTCTGCATCAGTTTCCTCCTTTTGTTGTAGAGTTTGTTTATGGCAGGAGACCACCAGATTGGCTTCCTTTTTTTGAGGAGAGTGTCTTGGTTCTATTGGGTATGGCGAGATCCATGCATTTGTGTACGTCTTCATACAGTGCATTGGTGTATGATTCGGCAGTCATGCAACTATTCTCCATTTGCATGGGTGCTGTGAAGTTAGCCACCTCTGGTTTTAGGAGCCCAAAGTTAGCTTTGGAGAAGTTTTTCATGGTGGTTACCTTTGTGGGGGTGGGAGGGATGTAGATTTCCAAAATGATTAGTTTGTGGTCAGATCTAACCAGGTTGGAGTTTACTATTGGTGTAGAGCAACAGTTGCACATGTTAGTAACGACCTGGTCAAGGATGTTGCTACCTCTAATGGGGATAAGAACGAGCTGGTCCAGAGCATTGGAATTAATCAATTCCAGAAAGCATTGGGCAAATGTATTTTTACATGAGTAGTTTTCCCAGTTAATGGAGGGGTAGTTGAAGTCATCCAGAATGAGAGTGTTAGGTTGGACCCTAATATTCTCCAGGGTGCTTAGGAACGTGGAGTGTATGCCTTGGGACATGGTTAAGGACCTACAGCAGGCTACAGCCTGAATTGCTGTATTACCCAGTGTTAGCTGCACCTGAAGTATCTCAGATGCGTTATGTTGGGCTACCAGTCTGGAGGTGTGCGCTTCATTTATGAATATGGAAACACCACCGCCTTTGGAACTTCAGTCCAAGTTCTAGGACCGAAAGGTGTGGAATGAGTTATAGCCTGGTAGTGCAGGGGTGCTTTCTGCTGCCTTGAACCAGGTCTCTGTTACAGCATAAATGTTGATGTTATCCATTTTAAGGAGTGCTTTGAGCGAGTGCATTTTGAGATTTAGACTTCTAGCTTTGAGCAGCATGACTCTAAGATTGCATTTGTTTGTAGCTGTTATGATGGTAATGTGGTCTTTGGAACAATGCCTAAAAAAGGCACTATAGGGGTGGCAAGAGCATTGGTCAGTATCCGGAAGCCCAGGGGTGACAGATGCAGGGCATCTCTGGCAAAGCATCGAGGTCTGTCAATCATGACATCCCAGGTAGACAGATACTGGATCCCCTTAGAATGACACCAGAAACCTAGCCAATTGTTGAAATCAGTCATAATCTGCTGGTACTGTGGTATCATTCTAGGTGATAAGATGCTGCTCAGGGCTAGGGTCATACCCGTCTGGGCTACATAATCCAAGAGCTACTCCAGGTCTCTCTTCATGTAGTCCAGGGAAGTTGTTGTGGGACCTGAGTGCATGTGTTATGTGGCGGATCCTGGCACCTAACAGGCAGCTGACTGTTACTTTCTCCTTATTCAGCCTAGTGAGTGGGTCATCAGTGTGCCTCACTATCGAGTCACTTATGACTAGTGTGTTGGGCATGCTGTCTGACTTAGGGGCTTTGGATGAGTGGCACATGTGTAGGAGAGTTATGTGACTAGTTGGATTTACCAGTCGTTCGAGGGCTTTCTTCTAATACCAATCTGTAGTGTAAATATCCCATACCACCTAATGACTGCTTATATTAAACGCTGACTCTACAACACTTGCACGGACTCGTGCGAAGCTGGCGCCATTCCTTAGAGCCCCATATCACTATATAACTCACTAGCATCCCTGGATTTGAAACTTAGCACAATAGAATGAGCTTTTTGACATCTGTATCCTAGTGAATATCATCCTATTTTAGCTCCTATACCCCCTATTTTAACAACTAGCTACTGCATACTGTAAACTCCACCTCTACAATACTCGCACGGACTCGTGCGAAGTTGGCGCCTTTCTTTAGAGCCCCATATTTCACTCCATAACACATCAGCATCCTAGGTTTGCAACTTAACACATTAAAACTATCATTTTGGGCTAATTGCTACTATTTACTATTGAATACCTCCTTATTTTAGCTCTACTTAAGTGATTTGTGTGTGGTCCTGAAACACGCTACTAAGGAATATACTTTCCTATGACTCACTAGCGGCTGAATACCTTGGCTATTATCCTCAAAGGCATAATTTCAAGGGAAAAGGGTATACCTCTAGAATTAAGCCTGAATAATCAGTATTCCTGACTGACTCAGACTGCTAACAGAAAATGCCGGCCCTGCTGTACCTGCATTAGCACATGGGCTTGGCGTTACATATAGATACTGTTTAATCTTAATAGCATATGAGAACTGGATTACAGATAATTCACTGAATAAGGATACCTTTATTCTAATTGTTACAGTGTATTTTGTGACTGCTACATCGTAGTATGGATAGGGCTTACCTCTTAGGCTGAATCCACCTTGGTACTCACCAAAGGAAGGTTCTATTGAAAAAGTTTTGAACTAAGCAAGTAAATAGTGGCATTACATACTAGCGACCATTACTTTGAACATTGAAATAAGCCGACTGAACGGAAAGATAGTGTCTACATCTGTATTACTCGCTAGCGACCATCTATTAGGACTTTAGACTTAGCTGCTGTACTGAATGGTAGTGTTTATCACAGCTAACATATCTACTATTAGATTTCCTACCTGTAAATTTACCATGGTGCTAAGTGCATTAGTTCTCTAGATAACTACACCTCTCGATCACAATGCTGACGCTTGTTTTATACAATTTGTAATGCTATACATTCTGTGTTTAAAGCAACACATATTCTAAAAGTATGTTGTACGCTGCCTTTGTTTCAACATTGTAATAGTTTTTTTTTTTTACAGTGTTTCTTAAGGATAATTATCCTTGCTTAAATTGCATATTTTCTTTAGTAGTCTGTCTGCTGCCTAGAGTTTTTTTGTAAAAATATCAACTGTTTAAAATTTGTTCGACAGCTACTAATTACTGTACAGCAATGCATTACTTGTAAAGTATTTTTCTACACTGCCTATTAGGTATCTGTAATCTGTCCTTTTCCTCTTTGCCTCACCTCTTCACTTTCTCTCTAGCTTCCCTGCTTAACGTAGACAATATCTTCAACCTACTGGAAGTGGTTAAGAAGCCAAATACTTTCTGCTAAGGTCCTACAAAATGCCTACCCCCTGATAGAATTACCTCTACAGCTTCAAGGAAAACCTTGCCAAAATATGTCTGTATACACTTGAGAAGTGTTTAACTTAAAATCCATTTTCTCAAACCCTACCAGGTAGTTAGAACTCTCTGCAATTCATACACTGCAGCAGCCACCCTTTCCTTTCTCTACACCTACTTATCTAGCGTTTTCTGCCCTTCCTAAGGCCACAACAAGACCACAGTTCATAGACTTCCCAGCCTCTGGCTCTGAAAGGTACCTTGCTGTACTTACAAAGTTTGGCCACTAGAGGGTAGTCAGTATCCAGCTACTATCCCCTGCCTTATTATCAGCTCCAAATCGACTGCCCACAGCTTTCTATTCTTCACTTTTACTTGCTACCCCCCACAACCATATACAACTTTTTGTACTCTTCGCCTATATTCTCTCTCTCTCTCTCTCTCTGCACACTGGCCTACTTGCCCAACTATCTATACACAGCTGATTGTTCCCAACCCAACCTGTCCTGACACTCACTCGCCTTTCTTGGCTCTTCCCGCTCCGTTCACCGTGCGGGCTCACTCCGCTCCCCTACCCTGCCCCCAATTTCCACCCGCCCCCAGTGGTCCTACATTTATTCCCGCTCCTGCTAATCCATCCCACTCCCCCAACCAATCCTCTTACTTCTCTCCCCCACCCCTTCCTCCAATCCACCTGACTCTCATTGCCACTCCCCCTACCCAGCAAATATCACTTTACACTCTTTTACTTCTCTTTCATCTCCAACTAACATGCCCCTCCCTCCTCCTTCAATCCTTATCTCCTTATCATTACCCTTCCTTCTACTACCTCTTTACCATGCAACCTCCTATACTAATTGTTACTTACTCCCTTCCCCTATTCCTCCTCACAACATCCTTACATCCCACTATCACAATATCTCAGCCTCTTTAGTTCCTTCCCAGCCTATCTTTCTCCTAAAAATAAAACTGTTCCCAAACTCCACTAATGACTACAAACTCAAACTTAAACTCTACCAGACTCCTCTACCCAAATCCAAGCATAATAAACTTACTCCACACAACTTTTTCCTTAACTTAGCCGGCAACATCCACCCCAATCCTGGTCCCAACTCCTCTCCAACATACCTCCCTAGCTCCAACAACAAATCCTCAAATAAAAACCTCAAATTCCTCACCATCAACGCCCAAAGCCTACTAAATAAAATAACCCTCCTCCATGCCTGGCTCAATCATAATCAACCAGACATAATAGCCATCTCTGAAACCTGGCTAAAACCTCATATAAGTGACTCTGAATTCCTTCCCCCTGGATTTCACTCTCTCCGATCCGACCTCCCAAGTAAAAGAGGTGGTGGGGTAGCTTTAATCTACTCCAACCACTTGTCCATCACTCCATATCCTAACCATATCCCTTCTTTCTCAAATGCTGAACTTGTCATTTGCCTACTAAAACTAAACATCCATAAAAACATCTGTATCATCTCCCTCTACATTCCTCCTGGTAACAACACCAATACCCTAGAAGACATTCTGTCCTGGACCTCCTCCAATATTAAGCCAGAAACCTACATCCTAGGAGACGTAAATATTGACTGGGGAAAAATCAACAACCCTAATCCCACATCAACAATTAACCTATTCACCTTTACTCAACTTACCAACTCCATAACTAGACCTAATAAAACCAACCCCCCCTGGCTCCATACTTGACTGGATTCTAGTATCTCATCCTAACAAAATCATAAAATCAGGAGTCATTCCCGACTCTTTAGGAGACCACCTCTCTGCCTTCACCATTCGAGCTGCTCCCTCTTCCTCACACTTCCATCAATACATTCATACTTGCAACCTAACTAACTTTAACCCCACTACTTTCACTGATTCCCTTAAGCTAACTAACTGGAACCCCCTAAAAATACTACCTGTAGACAAAGCCGTTGACTACTTTAATTCAACATTCTTAACAGTCCTTAACTCCCTAGCTCCAATAAGAAATAAAAGAGTTAAAACTAAAACCTTTCAGTGGCTCACCAAAGACACAAAAACATTATGCTACAAAGGGATAAAACCTGGAAAAACTACCTCCGCAATAAACAACCTGAAACATTACTAAAATATAAACAGTTGAGAAACCTAGCCAAAAAACAAGTCATTAGAGACAAAAAGTCTTACTACGTCAAACTACAAGAAAATCATGCTAAAAACCCCAAACAATTCTGGAACTCTATTAATTCCCTCCACAGGCCTGGAACAAAAAACATCCCCTGTCCTGACACCAGCAAATCTGACTCAGAAATTGCCGCACTATTCAATACCTTCTTCACCTCTTCCATAGCTGAGCTTACTAAGACCTTTACCAATAATAACCCTCCCCAACTCCCTGCCCAATCCTCCCCTCCCCTTCCCACCCTAATTTTGAACTTAAACCCGTCTCCACCAATCTAATAAAGAAACTCCTTTACAAACTAAAGCCTTGCTCCAATGCCCCTGACAGCATTCCATCCTCCTTCTTAAAAATAGCTTCAGATGCTATTGCTCTGCCTATCCGCATCCTGATCAATAAATCTCTACTTGAATCTTACGTTCCCAAACTATGGCGAACTGCATATATTCTTCCAATCCACAAGGGTGGCAAAAATAACAATGTCTCCAACTTCTGCCCCATAGCTATCCTCTCCCCTATCTCCAAAATTCTTGAAAAATGTATCCACCTACAGCTCTTACCATTCGTTACCAAATACCAGCTACTCTCCCCTACCCAACAAGGCTTCTGCCCAGGACACAGTACTAACTCCGCCCTTCTCTCCTTCTTACATTCTGTCAATTCAGCCCGTGACTCTGGTAATTTGGTATCTTCTGTCCTGCTGGACCTATCCGAAGCTTTTGATATCATCTCCCATATCCACCTTCTAAATCATCTCTCTTATCTTAACCTTTCCCAAAAAACACTTTCTTGGTTCTCCAGTTATCTTTCAAACAGATCCCAAGCAGTGAAATGGGGCCAAGCCACATCCTCTTTCCTTCCAGCTCCCACTGGAGTACCCCAAGGTTCCATACTAGGCCCTTTGTACTCAATATCGTTATTAATGACTTCCATAAAGTCATTCCTAACTCCAAAATTGTACAATACGCCGACGATTCCACTTTGATTTGCTGCGCCACTAACCTAGCAGAGCTCCAATCTCTGACTCAAAATGCCTTCTCTACCACTGAAAACTGGATGCTCCTAAATCACATCTCTCCTAATGCCAATAAAACCAAGATCCTTCTATTCTCCCCCTCTAAATCATGCCCTCTTCATGTAAACTCTCTTCATATTACCAGCCTTAACAACTCCCCAATAGAGATCGTACCCTCTGCCAAACTTCTCAGTGTCACTATTGACAATCAGCTAAAATTTAACTCCCATATCCAGCTAAACATAAAAAAAACTCACTTAAAATTTGGCCTACTTTACAGAAACAACCACTTCCTCTCTCCTTCCTCTAGACTAACTCTCGCATCTACCTATCTCCTTCCCTCTCTCATGTATGGCTCTCCCCTGCTCACTAACTTATCTTCCACACTTACCTCCAAACTGGAAATATGCTACAACAAAATTTCCAGATTTGCCACCAGTGCCAAATCCTCCTCTCACCATTGCAGTTCCCTTCACTCCTTAAACTGGCTTGAACTACCCAACCTACTAGACTTTCACAAATTAACCACAGTCCACAAATTATTATTCCAACCCTCAAACTGCCCCGCACTATCCAACATACTGCAACCATATTCCCCCCTCAGACCTCTTAGATCTTCTCACCAAAACCTGCTCACCATTCATAAACCTAAGCGCCCAGCTGGCCAGCTTCTCTTATCCTTTACCCTAGCAAAAAAATGGAATGCTCTGCCCTCCTTTCTAAGGGCCTGCTACAACCATAATAACTTCAAATCTCAACTTCATTCCTACCTCTAACTAAACAGGAAATGCAACTGCACTCTTCCACCCTTACCTCTCAAACTCTCCTCCCCCTTCACTCCTGGCTAACCTCTCACCTTCCTAACCTCACTCTCAATTACTGATCTGTACTCATAACTAAATATTACTTCTAGCTATTATACTGTATTCTCATTTATCTCTTGAACTAAATTGTAATTGTATTGATTGTTTATTTCTTGGAGAATGAACCATACTGTATGTATTTTTTACTATCTTTGAAAAATGTGTATCTAAATAAACTTTGTTCTGTGGAGCTTTTCTCCCCGGGCCTCCACTGAAAATGGGCCCCCTAGCCCAGTGGACCTCCCTGGTAATCAAACTGAATAATAAATAAATGTCTCGTGATTAGTGTTGTGTTGTGGTGGTTGAGTGTGTTTCTGCCTTGGAGGTCTCTATTGTTTGGGTAGATTTTTATTGAGAGACTCTGCGAAGGTGGGTGTGTGGTTTGTGTTTTTATGTGAGGGCAGTGCTAGTGTGTGTTCTGGAGAGCTGTGTGTTCCATGTGGTGTTTTGCAAGTGTTGACCTCCTCTTGACCAGCTATTCCAATCTTGGCTGGAGAGTGTGTGGCTTCCAATTTGTATATATAAGTGCATGTCTCACAAGTCTGGGTGGTGGGAGGTAAGAGGCGAGGGTTACGATAGTCCAACCGACAAGTTTATTCAAAACCAAGCTGCACCAACAACTGGTTCACCAATGACCTAGGTTTCGTCTTCAAACAATGACTTCCTCAGATTGGTAGAACCATGATGCTGTTATATAAAGCACAATCAATTAAAATTCAGTTGGTTAATTAACCAATACTGTGAAACAATGTGACACAACATAACCTGATGCAATGAAAGATATGAAAATGAAAAAATAAAATATGAAACACATGAATCTGTTCATTCACCCAAAAATTTTTATGGGGAAAAAAAATGCCACCACGGCGAGCAGAGCTCCTTAGCCGAGCCACATTTACGTTGTTTTGCCCGCTTTTTCTGTGTGTTTCATCTTTGATTTCTAGCTGCCACACTAGCAGTTCCTCTCACTAGGCGACCTGACCAGCTGGAACTACGACCTGTATACGAAGCCTTTCTAAAGGCTTTACTCATCCTTCAACCACAAGCGCTCGGGTACGCACAGCCTTTCTCAAGGCTTTACCAGTAGCCCAGCTTCTTCACCGACATCCCACTGTATCTTTATTAAGGCAGCCTACCTGGTCATCCATTTATTCTTGGCTTCCCTAGGGTATTTTATTCGTGGACACATTTTTCCTCCTCTGCATAGGAGCTTGAATACCCAGGTCCCACAGACAGTCATTTTCCTGCTGGACAGTCCTGGATACAGCAAATCTGTATCTGGACTGGACTAGTTACAGGAAAGGCAGGAAACAAGCTTAGAGTTTTTTTTTTCAGAAAGCAACTAAAATGGCCATAAACAGACATTGGGTATAAAGTGGACGTCAGCATGCACCTACCTACCCGACGTCTGTTTATGGCTGAAGTATGCTGGGTGATGCGGGCCATTGCACGTACCTTCACAGTAGCATTTACCTTTGGTAAAATGGCCAGATATACGAGTCAACTGGAGGTGGACTCCCTCCTGTTATGGATACTGCAGGATATAGAAGAGAAGGACATCTAAGGTTATGGTAAGATTTTATGCAATATACTTTCTTATCATGGAAAACGGTTTTACTCATTGCTTAACTCCTGTCAAAAGACTGTCTGAGTTACAAGGTCTTGTGGTGAGTCAGCCTTATTTAGTCTTTTACAAAGACAGGGTCAACTTAAGATCAAGTCCTTCTTTTATACCTAAAGTGGTTACAGATTTTTCTGTGAACCAGGGTGGTGTTCCCCCTATTTTCCTTCCAGATCCAAAAAGTAAGGGAGAAGAATTTTACATACTCTGGATGTCCATAGGCAACTCTGATACTAAAGGACAGAAAACCTTCATGATTTCTGATCAACTGTTTACTTTCCGTGAAGGTAAGAGAAAGGGACAGCCTGTATCTATTTCTAAATAATTGTCTTCTGCTTTTTCTTTTTGTTACATTCATTATAACAGTATATTTCCAGAAAGCTTCAGAGCCAATTTTCCAGGGCTCTGGCTACTTCTGTAGCTTTTTGGAAAGGTGTGGACCCTAGAAAATTTTTTGCGGCAGCATCTTGGTCTTTTGAACACACTTTTAATGAGCACAGCAAATTAGATTCCTTTTTTCAGGTCTAGAGCAGGCTGTGCTACATTTATTTGCCAGGGGTTTCTGGACTCTGATCTTTGTTAATCATCCCTTCTTTCTAAGCTGAGGTATTTATCCAATATAGCTTAGGTTGCTGAAGCAATGATTTAGTGATGAACATAGCATAGCTGTGTAGTAACCTAGCTGTAACAGTAGATGTTCAAATCGATCACTGTTACAGAAGATGTACCTTCCCCCTCTTGTTTGCAGTGTTTATGCCAGGAGTGTGGGATTTTTATCATTTTATCCATATCTGACAGGGCTTTAGCCTCCCTCTTTTGAGTTGAGAAAACTGTGAGGTTTTAATGTATTAGCATCTGTTTTTGTACTGCTTTGAGCTATACAGTGGTTAGCACATGTGGAAGGTGCCCTAACGTTTTGGAAGCTGGCCAGTCAGTCCTCCTTGGAAGGATGGGCTCATATAGCTTAGGCTACTGCAACAGTGAACTACTTAAACATTTTATGTTATGGTTGGTTTGCTTACATAACCATACAGTCTCTATTATTAACACTGTAATACTGATTTTTGTTGTTGATTAACATGAATAATGAAAAGACTTGTGATTCCTGCAAGATACCACTGCAAGACACGCACAAACTTTGGCATATGTCTTGGCAATGAGCATCTTAGTTCTGAAAATGTAATCTGTAAAAACTTCAATTCCATGATACTTTTAGACCACTGTAATAAGCTAGTCCTGAAGGGACTCTTGAAAGGAGACCCTTCAAGCAAAAAAGACTAGTGATAAGGATAAAGTCAGGACTGACAGACCAGACAGGAGGAAAAAGAAAAGTGGACTTGAGGAATTGGACAGCTTAAGATTGGAAAAGTTATTTCCTGTCAAGTGATAGGGTTGTCCTCCCCCTAACCAGGACTATTTGCTGTGGCCTACCCTGCCATTGCAAGAGGTTTTGGGTCCCTCCAGCTCTGCACATAGGAGAACAAGAGGAAGCCTCTTGTTGGAACAGGAGTTGTTGAGGTTACTCTTGTCTTGTCCCTCATATGCAGCTTCATTCTGCTCCTCTAGGTCACTCTAGAACCATACACAGTTGGATTGGAACAAGACAGTTCATAGGTGTTTACTATGCTAATGACCACAAGGGCATTTTTAAGCCTAACCATACATCCCAAATCTCTGACAAGTTCTGGTACCCTTGATAAGTGTAAACAGGGGTGTGAGAGGTGAAACATTTACAAGAAGGGGCCTGAGAGAAGAACCATTCACAGGTTGCCTATGTCCATAAGAGACATAGGTGCCTATGTCCATAAGAGACATAGGTACCAAACCAGGGATGAATTTCCTGTTCCCCATCCAGTTGTCCAAGTTACACTTAAATTGGGTTGGAAGGAACTCTGTTTCACATAGATGGGAAGCCTGAGCCAAAGAAGGGGTAGCCTCAGGGATACATACTTATCTCTCCAGCAGGTCCTATTTATATATATATATATATATATATATATATATATATATATATATATATATATATATAAAATCAGAGGCAAGATTTAAGTCTTTAGAATGGATAATTCTGGTGCTGTTTATTTTGCAGATATGCAGGAAGTCCATCAGACTAGGGTCTGACAGTGACTTGTATGCCAGGCATATATCTTTCTTCAACAGCTTGTAGGAGACAGAATACAGTGATACAGCCTTGAGGTGGTCTGCATAGGACATGTTACTTATACCCTGTATTCTTTTAGAGAGGAACCTTTGTGGACATTCCATTTGTTGAATATGCCTGGTTAGGTACATACCAAAGGGGGTATTGTTCTCAATGATAGGTCTGATGAATGCCAAATACAGTGGAACAATGACTTTCTAGGACCTAGATGCCATACATTTATTTATAATTTGCAAAACATAGCATGATTTTTTCACTACTGTAGGCACGTGATAGTCAAAGGCTAGATTGCTGTCTGTGTGTTTCCCCAAGTCCCTGACTAGTAGGTCAGCCCTTAGGGTTGTGTTGTCAGTATGATAGTTATCAGGGTGGATGACTTCCCAAAGGATACTTTTATGCATTTCTTGGCATTTAGTTTTAGTCCATGGCTCTGGCATCAGTTGTTTCTATGTCAGCCATTCTTGGAGAACTTTGGTGTCAATGGGTGATTCAATGACAGCTCTTAATTTGGAATCATCTGCAAATTTAGTCAGTCAGAGGCCATTGACATTGGCCTTGACTTCAGATAAGTAAATGCCAAAAAGGAGATCCCAGGGATGCCACTTTTGACTGGCCTCTTTGTAGAAGTGAACTTCCCAATTCTAACTTTCAGTGTCTTGCCAGTGAGCCAGATGGCTATCCACTGGGTTACATAAGAGTTTGTACTTAACCTCTTAAGTTTGTCAACAATGCCTGAGTGGGGGATTGTCTAAAATGCCTTGGCCAAGTCAAGGTAGACAGTGTATACCATTTTACCCTCATCCATTGCTTTGGTCTCCTTCTCAAAGGAGTCCACCAGGTTGAGTAGGCATGACCTGCCCTTGATGAAACCAAATTAAGTTGGGCCCTATGTCTGGAGGTTTCCAATGTCATTATTGATTATTTCCATGGCTTAGTATATAAGACTAATGAGACTTATGGGTCTGTAGTTTCTGGGGTCTGTAGGTGGCCCACCTTTGCGCAGAAGGATGACTGTTGCTGTTCACGAGGCACGAAGCTTGTTTGATGGCTGGAGTTATAGCAATTCCAGAGGGCCTGTTAGAGCATGTTTCATACTATTTAGAAGGTATTCTGGGATATTGTCTGTGCCCATTGATTTCATGTTATTCACCTTAGAGCATTAAGGACCTGTTTCCCTAGTGATAGCAGAGGGAGTTAAATTTGATGTTTTTTCCTGAAGGAAGGTTGATGGGGAGAGAGGGGCAAAGTAGGCTTGCTATATCTTCTGGCTCAGTATAGGTAGCTCCATTAAGAGCTCTGCACACAATTGTTTATTGCCTTTGAGGTTGCGGACATAGGTAAAGAATGGCTTGCCATTATCCTTCACCTGGGAGGCCGAATTTACCTCATATGTGACTTTGATAGACTTTATTTGTCCCCTAATTTGTTTGTTTAGTTTGAGAGTGCTTTAATCCTGCTGGGTGCTGCACCTCCTAATTTTTGCAGTGATTTTCTTCCTTCTTTTATACCGCCTTTTGATGTTGTGTTTGTTGTTTGAGTTAGTTCTGTACTTCTTCCTGGTGGGTACAGCTGGCTCTGTGCAGCTATTAACATGTTTGTGTAGGGTTTCTTTAAGCAGTTCTGTGTAGGCAACAGTGTTCTCAGGGTTTTTAGGGACTTGGAATTAATACTAGGAAGTTAGCCATAGAGTAGTTCCTGAATATTCCAGGGTTAGGTTGGATTCTAGGTCTTACTTTTACTTCAAAGGAGACAATTTCGTGGTATGACCTTACCAGAGAAGACATTACACTAGGGGGTGTGCAGCACTCTACCATGTTTGGGAGGACGAAATCCAGTATGGTTGCACCCCTTGTTGATGTATTGACAGTCTGGTCCAGGGAGTTTGCATTTATAAAATCTAGGAATCTCTGTGCTTGTACATTTGGTGTAGTATATAATTCCCAGCAAACCATGTGGTAATTCAAGTTGCCAATGAATATGGTATTGGGTTGGATGGTGAGTGTTTCCTGTAAGTTTAAATACATGGTATGGGTTTCTTGGGCCTGATGATTTATGGGTAAAGTAGTTAGGCAGATATTCTGATGTTAGAAGAAAATCAAGCAGTACTTACAGAAAAGAAAGAACTAGCTTGTCAAGAATGATGAAATGAGGGCAGTCACCTGAATGGCTACTGCCTGATTACTACTAGTGCTGGCCTCATCACAGCTTCACTCTTCTGAGATGCAGTGCTCCTTTGCTTTTTCTCTTACCAGAAGCAAAACAGTAGCACCAATCCCAAGATGAGAAGCAGGTCACAGCCTGTTTGGTGATCCACAGTCTTGTCTCAGATAGTGTGAGTCTATAGGGTTGTTGTTGCCTTTTCTTGGCAGATGCCTTGAATAGTAACCAGACCAATCAGGAAGGTCAAGCACAGACACTCACTTCTCAAACAGAAAGAGTCATGAATTTATGCACTGTGCTCCTTCTCTCACCAGGAGTAAAATGTAAGCACAAATTCCAAACTGGCACCAATGAAGCAGTTATTAGGCTTTCTGTTGATCAGCAGTCCCCAGGAAGTAATGCTCCTTCTGTCACCAGGAGCAAAACGGAAGCACTAATCCCAAGACGCAGAATGTGGGTTCATAATTGTTAGTCTTGGAGTAGATGCTGCAGATTTTAAAGGTAAGATGGAAAAATGGGATCTGATGTTGTCAATCTCCATTCTATCCTCAATGAGTGGGTTTGAATCTGACCTGATCTGGATCTGAAGCGACAAACAAGGCCTGAGGTATTTGGGTAGGCGCATTGTGGGTAAGGGAGAAGCTCAAGAGATCTGGTGGCTGTGAGCTTTAGCATCGGCCGAGTCGGATCCGATGGATCGGATCCGAACCTACTCGTTGAGGAAGAATGAAGATCGACAACACAGATGGAACATTATGGTAGGTACATAACTTCTTTTTAATATCTTAGAACGGCACTAAGCAGTTAGCTGTGAGGGGGGGGGACTTGAGCTTTAGCTATCTAAGTGGAGAGCCACTAATTTCAAAAGAGCAAGATAGATTGGAAGAGGTGGGCACTTTATATTCTGGTTTTATGGAAGACGGTGGGAGGGCCAGTAAATTTAAATAGTTATAGGCGAGTGATTTCACAAAATAATTTTGTGCATACTCACAACAGCCAATGAAAGAGGAAAGAGAAGCAGATATATGGTCAAATTAACATGAGGCAGGTAACTTTAAAAACACACCAGCACCAGGATGGGAGGGTGGAACTTAATTTCTGTCCGACAACTTTTAGCAAAGTTCCACTTCAGCTTGGTGTTCTGTCAGCACCATTGATGTCCATGGTGGTGCAAGAAAAAGTCAAAGGACCTTTCTTGCCAGTTCCTACCCCAGGCCCAATTCTGGCACAGAGAGTAGAAGAAACGGTCAGAGACCCTGTGCTAATGTATTTGGCATCTCTGGATTTGTCTTCCTCAGTGTTCATGCCTATGGCATCTGTGGAGGTGTCTGCTCTGAGTGTGTTGGTGCTAATCCCACTAGGCCTGAAAAGATCAGAGCAGATGGCTTGGTGCCGATGCCAGCCCCCACTTTTTTCAGGGTCTCTGCCAGTGTTAACACTCTCTGCCTTTGATTCTTTGGTGCCACAGTCTGTCTTGGTGGCATTTGGCACTTGACCATCATCCCCTTTCTTTTTCATTCTGTGGTCCTTCCCAAGGAGCTTGGCTGTATGAACCCTGAACCAGCTGCACAATCGTCCCATTCTAGAGTCGGTCAGAGGAAGCTTGTCCCTGCATTTGATTGCAAGGTAGGCCATCTCAATTGGCACAGAGAGATTGTATTTAGAGGTGATACAATACTGTGGTGGTGCTGCGGTAGCGTTGTCGCCTCACAATAAGACGCTGTCCGGTTCGATTCTCAGCTAGAGCGTCTTCTGCGTGGAGACATGCGTGAATGGGCATACCTTCGTTGAAGGTTGTGCGTCAGGCCTGGCAAGCCGGTACGTAAAAATCAGCTGCCAGTCATTAGTGGACCGGAGTTCCGCTGTGGCGACCCCTAACCGGGAAAAGCCAAAAGACACAAACAAGCAAACAATACCATTTTTACAACTACCTATACAACTTCCCCATCACCAACCTTCATATTTAGAGGCTGTACGATAACATTTTTGCAACTGCTGCCCTCTCAACCACCTATGGTGCCATGCTGTGAAAAGAGGGCATGTCAGCAGATGATAGAAAACCTTGTCTTAAAAAGAGCTATGCATGAGGTCCCACCAGACCAGACAGGATTTGGGTTTTATTCAAGATTCTCATACCAAACCAGTTCTAGACCTTCATCATCTAAATCAATATATAAAGAATTATTTTGGGAGGTCGTGGTGCAATCCATCCTAACTTGATTGCAAGAATGAAATTAGATGTGCCCTTTGGATCTCCAGGATGCTTTCCTGCATATCAGGATAACCAAACCATCCAGGAGATTACTTTGCATTCAGGTGGGGACCACTCATTGCTAGATTTTCTTCGTGTTTCACTGTTTTAGTCATCACATTTGGGTTATCTGCTTGCAGTAGCCCTTAATCGGCCTGATTAACAAAGTCTTGGGTCCTGCGTCGGTTGCTGTCTCTTCTGCCATGATGTCAGGTAGTCAAGGGTATAAAACATGCAGCCGATGCCATTACATCAGTCTTTCTTGCCGCGCGGTGCCTGAAGCAGAAGCAGTTCACAAGTGCTGGTCGGCCGACTCCTGAAATTTTCATTTTCGAGTTTCAGAACCAAAGTCTTCAACTAAAAGCTAAGTACCCTGTTGGGGAAACTTTTTCTTGCTCTAAACTGATGTCAGTAAAAGTAAATAATTGCATTTCTTGTGGAAAGCAAATACCTCATAAAGATTTTCATTCGTACTGTATTCCTTGCCTAGACCCTGATCACGACATACCTCGCTGTCGGTTTTGTGCCTTATTTAAACAACGAACTATCCGTCATCGGTATATTTTCTCTTCTAAATATTTTGGTGCTCGATTCAATTATCCAGATATGTCTTCGGTAAGGCATGCAACTACCGACATTCAGGCCGCCTAGGTCCAAAGCTGCTGACTATGCTTCTTTTAAGCCAGTCGCCAGTTCGCCGGTACTCAGTGAGGCGCTTTCGCAGCCTCTGATGCCCGCTACTTCAGATTTGCAGGCCCCTACTGAGACCCATTCGGAGTCCGGTATGCCGCGAGATGCTTCAACTGTGGAACCTGCAGATGTCTCTACCTTGGATGAGTCTGGAGCTGCTGTGCAGGCATCGGCTTGTGAGGATGTATTCAGACCTACTGAGTTGCATATTAAACCGACGCCATCTTCTTCAAGGCCTAAAACTCGAACCATGCCTAGAAAACCGACGCCCAGACCACATGGTCAGGCCTCTATGCCTAAAAAAACAAATAAGAATGGCTGAAGACCTCATTAGTTTAATCAGGGGAAGCCAGCCTTCCCCCTCTAAGAGACCTAGGACTGAGTTTGCTTATGATACTTCTGACCAGGATTCTGAAATTTCTGTTTCCTCTGATGACCAGGATTTACCCTCATCTACCTATGAGAATTCTGATGCTGAGGACTCTATTCCTTCTGCCCCCCCCCCCCGGAGGATTTCTCTTTTGGGGAAACCTTGCATACTCTTAGGGAGCATTTTCGTTATGAAAGTCAAGATTTCTCTGATTCTAAAAAGAGGCTTAGGGATTTCTTACTCCTGCCCCAGCACAGGCCTTTAGCTATCCCTCCTGTACTAGACATTGTTGATGATGCCTTTTCGGAATCTAGCTTGGCCCCTGACTCTTTACCTCCTGCTCCCAGAAAACCTGATAGATATTACAGGATTTCATTTCTGACTCTCACAAGTTCCTTTTCAAAAATTCTACTGTGGATCTTGAGACCATTTCACAGGGACCCAAGGGCATTAAAGCTACTACTGCCAAAAATCCTACCCCCTCTGACAGAGACTCAATGGTGCTGGATAGATGGGGTAAGAAGGTATACACTTCTGCAACCTTGGCCATAAGGGCCTTAAACTGCCAGTATCAGCAGCATATTATTGGATTGCTTAACCAGAAAATGATGTTGATTCCTGATTGTGCTGAAAATAAGGATTTACAGGATTTAATGCATTCCGCTGAACAGGTTGGAAAACATACTTTGCAATGTGGTTTTGATTCACTAGAGGCATCTTGCAATGCTGCTGTCACTGGGTCTGTACTTAGAAGGCATGCTTGGCTTAAGGAGCAATCCTTGCCAGATCATGTTAAAGCTAAATTACTGGATGCTCCCTTAAGTCAGGACCGCCTTTTTGGCAACAAGGCAGAAGAAGTTCTTAAAAAGATGGAGGAAAAAGCTAAATCTATGCAAACGGTTAAACGTTTCTTACAAGTACAACCTCCAAGATTTAGTAGGCATTGGCCCTCTATGAATTGGTCCTTTCCTGCCTCTTCCAGGCCTTCTCAGTCCAGACCCAGATCCAGCAGAACACCCAGGCTTCAGTCCCAGGGTGCACACAGGACTAAGCAGTGGGGAGTCCCCACTTCCAAATCTGGGAGTAGTAAAACTCCCCCTATGGTAAACTGTCTCAATGATTTGACTTTAAATCTTCCAAGCACTTCTCAACTGACTGCCCCTTTGGGGGGAAAGATTGCTCTACATGCAAAAAACTGGGAACTCGTTACCCAGGACAAATGGGTTTTAAATATAGTTTCCCAGAGATACAGATTTCACTTCCGCCCATTACCAACCCCAGAAGGTTGGCCAGATCTACCCCCAAATCAGTGGGCAGAGGCTCAAAAGCAAGTACTCTCTCTCTTAAGCATAAATGCTATTCAAACTGTATCAGAAGAGGAAAAGGGACAAGGTTTCTACTCAAGACTTTTCCTGGTACCCAGAAAAGACATTTCATGGCGTCCTGTCCTGGACCTGTCTACTTTAAACACCTTTTTGGTGATTCCAAATTCAGGATGCTAACTCTTCACCAGTTGCTTCCTATGCTAGGCAAAGATGCCGGGTTGGCGACACTCTGTGTAAAGGAAGCATACCTGCACATCCCAATCAGGGAATCTTGCAGAAGATACGTACGCTTCAAAGCAGGCTACATGCACATCAGTTCTCTGCACTGCCCTTTAGCTTATCTACTGCACCCAGGGCATTCACAAAGTGCCTAGCTCCAGTTATTGCATTTTGCAGGCAAAGAAATATTCAAATATACCCATACCTGGACGATTGTCTAATTCAGGCAGAAAACCAGGACATACTTTTGAATCATCTGGCTTTTGTACAAAGGTTGCTAACTTGTCTGGGGTACACCATAAATGCAAAGAAATTACACCTGGTACCCCGTCAACAAATTATACTCCTGGGAGCAAGCTTGAATACAACTTCCCAGATGGCTTTCCTCACGCCAGAGAAACAAATTCATTTGACAACCTACTTCAAACTAGTGGCCACAAAAACCCTGCTATCTGCAAGGCAAATACAAGCCATGGGGTTCATGGCCTCGTGCATTCTTCTAATTTCATATGCAAAACTGCATATGAGGAAACTACAATGGTATCTAAAAAGCCTATGGTGTCAACATTCTCAGGATCTAGAAGCAATGATTCCTATCATACCTTGCATACGTTTAGAGTTCCTTTGGTGGGCATAGGCCTGCCATCAAAACAAGGGACTGCCATTCACTCTACCCCCTGCTGCCCAAACCCTAACAACAGATGCATCAGACTATGCATGGCGGGGGGCTCACCTGGCAGGGAAGTGCATTCAGGGCAAATGGACCCAAGTAAAATGCACCTGCATATCAAGCAAAAAGAAATGTTAGCTGTATAGAATGCTCTGACAGCCTTCAAGGACCACATTCTTCCAGGGCAATTAATGGTAAAGATGGACAACACCATTGTTATGTGGTCATAAACAAGCAGGGGGCTACCTCATTCTTACCCCCTCTGCAGACTACCCATGGCACTGTGGAACACAGCCTTGAGCTACCAAGTGCATCTACAAGCTCAATTCCTGCCAGGAAAACTAAATACCCTGGCACACAGACTAAGCAGAAACCTCATGGACCCATGAGTGGAAACTGGAACCAAAGGCTTTCAATATGTTGACAAACAAATGGGGGAGCCCAGATATAGACCTGTTTGCCTCTCCCCAGAACTACCAATTAGACAAATTTTGCACAAGGACTCCCCACAAACAAGCTTTGAAAGTGGATGCTCTGTCCTTCAGCTGGAAAAACCTATCAGTTTATGCCTTTCCTCCTCTGCCTCTCCTCTCCAAAGTACTACTAAAGATCAGACAGGACAAACTAAGGACGATATTGATTGCACCAGACTGGCCATGCCTACACTGGTACCCCCCTCCTGTGCAGTGTGTCACTATTGGCCCCATGGCACCTGCCTCAGTCCCCTACCCAGTTGTCGCAGCAGGAGAACCAGATTCTGCACCCTCAGCTTCAAACCCTGATTTTAGAAGCCTGGCTAATTACCTAATCTCTCCTTTACCATCCCTCAGTAAACCAGTGATGGTTATCATTTTAGAGGCAAGGAGGCCTAGTACTAGAAAATCTTATGCTGAAAAATGTAAAAGATTCTGTGCCTGGAACCAATCTCAAGGGATGAGCACAGCAGCGCCCAATTTTCCTCAGATTCTACAATACTTAACTGAGATGCTTCACAAGGGCCTTTCTTTTTCCTCCATCAAAATTTACTCCTCAGCCATTTCAGCTCATTATAACACAGAACCTCCCCTCTACTCTCATCCATTGCTCAAGCAGTTCCTCAGAGAGGCCAAAAATGTAAGACCACCCAGGAGAGCCCAAACTCCAGCCTGGGACCTTAACTTTGTATTGGAGAAACTTACTCTTCCTCCTTTCGAAACAGCTACTAGTGCAGATTTAAAATTCCTTTCTTGGAAAACAGCCTTCCTTTTAGCAATCTCTTCAGCAAGAAGGTGTCTGAATTACAGGCCCTTGTGGCAGTGGAGCCTTTCATCATCTTTCATGCGGACAGGGTGTCCCTCAGAACCAATCCCTCCTTCACGCCCAAGGTGGTGTCCAGTGTGTCTCTTAATCAGTATATTCATTTGCCAACCTTCTTTCCTAATCCACAGAACAAAGGGGAACGGATATTGTACTCCTTAGATGTGCACAGACAACTTAGATTTTACTTGGACAGGACTAAACCTCAAAGGAAATCTGAACAACTACTGTTGGCATTTGCTGCAGGGGCAGAGGGGAAGGCTATTTCAAAGCAAACCATATCTAAGTGGATAGGCCATTGCATTCATTGCATTCATTTCTGCTATAAGCACCATGGAAAACCTATCCCATAGGGGATCAGATCCCATTCAACCAGGGCTGCATCTACCTCTACAGCCTTTCTCAGAGGTGTCCCTACCAGGGACATCCTAGAAGCTGATACCTGGAGTTCTGTACATACTTTCACCAAGCATTACCATTTGCCAATTTTCTCTAAATCCAGAGCTGGCTTTGCCACTGCAGTCTTGCAGGGCAGTATAGCTGGTACTAATGCTATCTAAATTCCTCCTCCCATCCTTAGCTTTGGGAATCTACCCAAATGTGATGACTGCTACAGTGAAACACGAAGAACATAGTATAATTGTGTACACTTACGATAAATGTAGATGTTCGAGTGTATTCACTGTTGCAGTCCTGGTTACCCAGCCTCCTGACCTTTTTTGGTATTTCATTGCTTCCCATTAAGGGGTCACCTGATATCTGGGGCAAGAAAACCTGATGTAATGGCGTCGGCTGCATGTTTTATACCCCTGACTACCTGATGTCACAGAAGAAGAGACAGAAATCGACGCAGGATCCAAGACTTTGTTAATCAAGCTGACTGAGGGCTACTGCCAGCAGATAACCCAAATGTGATGACTGCAACAGTGAGTACACTCGAACATCTACATTTATGGTAAGTGTACACAACTGTACTTTCTGAGCCTTCCCCATTAATTTACCACAGCTCCCCAGGTTTTTACCAAGTTCATGGCTCTAGTTCCTGGACACATGTGACTAAAAGGAATAAAACGTTTTCCTTACCTAGATGACTGACTCATTGTAGTGTCCACAATGGAGAAACTAGCTCTTGCAAGACAAGATTCCAGCTATGCCCATCCTCGGGGAACATTGTAAACCTGACAAAGTCCCAACTGGAACTATTTCAGTTATTGGCTGCCAGTTGGACATTGTACAACAGCTGGTCATCTTACCCGCAGTGAGAATACCAACAATATTTCAACTTTAGCCACTCTGGTGGAGTAGAGGGATAAAGCCCTGACTATGGTCTAAGTGACCTGTGCTTGATTAGCAGCATGGGTGACTGATGGAGCATCATGGTGAGATGGGCATTTGTTGATGATGCTCCCTAAGGTGAAACATGATCCAAAGTAGGGAAGTCTCTTGACGTGGTTGACGAGTGGAGAGAAGACAAAGGGCATGAGTGAGGCATATAAAAGAAAAATACCCCTCATGGACAGAAGCACAGATGGCTGAGCCCCATGGGATCTATGACTGGCCCCAGCAATACTGGAGTAGTCCTGATGGAGGGGGGTGTTGGGGGATGGCAGGCAGACCCAGCATGGAATTGGCTTACTGGAGGCTGGGGTGGTAGGTTAAGGTCAGAGGGGACCAAAAAGTAAATAAAAACAGTAGTTCAACTTGTAACAAGTCTCGCTCTTCTATAATCCAAGACCTGATGCAGTCTTGGTTTGCAAGGTTCTTGGGCTTATGGCAGGCAGTATACAAATTGCACAACATGCCCGATGCCAAATGAGAATTCTTCTGTGGATACTAAAAGTACAATGGCCTCAAGAGACACAACCCAATGCAAATACCTTAAAGCTGAAGACATGTTTGAAATATGTGTCTAGGTGGACAAATGCAGAAAACCTTATTAAAAATTACCCTTTGATAAGCCTATTCGAACAGGCACTCTAACCATGGATTTGTCCTCGTTGGGGTAGGGGGCATTTCATAAACAGAATAGTCCAACAGAAGTGAGCAACAACCAATGCCAGATTGCACATCGGTGTTATACAGATTAAAGCAGTCTTGAAGTACAGGCATTTTAAGGCTCACTCCCCCAGGGTGCAGTGTCCAGCCACTCAGACTCTGACAACATGGCAGAGGTATGGTACGTCATGAAGTATAGCATAACATGATCTTAACTCTGGCTGGGATGCCATGCGGATTTGGGAAAGGGTCATATCTTCATATCATTTTCTTATAGCAATGTACATCTCTGGGGCACCAGTTGTGATTTTGGAAAGGTTGAGCAGACCAGTACTGCTCCTGCACAAATGGTCTCTCAACAAATCGGTAGCTGTAATATTTCACAGGTGGGGAAAGCCTTCTTGTGGCCTTTGCTTCACCATGTAACACAAAATGCAACTGCTTTTTCTCTAATGTCCCTGAAGAAGGATATTCCCCCAAGGGAGGCAGTCACTCATGATTGGCTCCACAGCCTGCTTTATGCCTTTAACTCTGTTCCACTCATTCCTGAATTTCTGTAGAAAGCAGTGACGTGCAAAGCCAACGTGTTTCTCATAACCATATTCTGGTCCCAGCAGATTTGGTTTCACCTATTTGGCCTCATCTAAAAAAAGAACACCCTGTTTTCTTCCAATATACAGTTGTCTGCTGCCACACCCTTTTGGCCACCCTCAGCTGGGAAGGAAATCTCTTTAACGGGTGGTTGGCATAATGGTTAAGGTGTTTACCTTACAGACACAAGGTGCAGGGTTTGATTCTCACATGGGGTAAATGGCTAGGCTTAAAATGGCCCACAAGCTCAGTTAGCCCAGTACTAATCTATGAACCTATGAATTAACCACTTGGTTTCTCCACTTCTGATGATGGCCTAGGACCCCAGGGTCCCACCTGAAGCCATACAGCAACTTAAAGCTTCTTAGAAGACTTCACCCAGAAAAAAATTACAGAGGCAAATAGTCAAAGTTCTCTATATGGGCATACAGTCAGGCATAGAGTCATTTACAGCTATAATCCCCAAAATTCTAACCTTTTTGACAGAACTGTTTCACTCCAGTTCAAATTATTCTTCCATCAAAATTCATTTGGATGCAGTCTCATCATACTACCAATGATTGCATCTTCCTCATTAGCCTATCATTAGCTTTGTAAGGCCTTTGTAAAGGGAGTTTTTTTTCTATGGGGCTTAAACTATGTATTGAAGGAACCTACTCCCCCTGTGTTTGAACTTGTCAACTGGGCTGAAATTAGATTCTTGTCCTGGAAAACCTTTTTCTGGTAGCTATTATTCTGCTACACAAATGTCAGATGCAAGCCTTATTATTCAAATTCCCCAACATTGTGTTTGACATAGACAAGGTCACACTTTAAACCAGTACCTCCTTTATGCCCAAGATTGCAGTGCAGTCTAATGTAAATCAATGTATTCATTTACCAATTTTATTTCTGAACTATACCAATGTAAAAGCTTGACCACATAGACTATATAAAACACAAGAAGGAAGTCAGGAATCCACA